>NC_026005.2:10778507-11078507 GCF_000442705.2 Elaeis guineensis | reverse complement strand
TACCGAACCTTTACCAGGTCCGGTCGGCTCCCGACTCAACAGATGCATCCGACCGACGACTTCGACTATCGAAAATCGACCTAAAGTCGGGACGCACTCTACTTTCGAGGCTGCATAAGTTGCCGAAGTCCTACCGACTTACGTGGGTTAGCGACTTAACTAAGTTAGCGACTCACGTTCGACATTGCAGACATGTTTGGCATTACAAACAAGGGGAGAAGGCAAAAGGAGATTTCATTCAAAACTTAAAGAAACTCTATCCATAGATAAAAGAAAGTCTACAAGGAAAAGGCCGAAGCCCGATTACAAGTCAAAGCAAAATGCAAGACGAAACAAAACCGACTAATCGTCGGAGTCAACGTCCTCGACTGGGCAACGATGCGAGTTGGTCGGCGGTTCTGCTCCGACTTCAGCCGTCGGGGCCGACTGGTCTTCGGCAACCGGCTCTGCGACGTCTTCGGCTTCCGCCCTGGTGGAGAGACCTTCCGACGCTGGTCCGGCCGTCTCCTCCGCAGCTGGGGCCTCCGACTCTGGCAGAACCACACCGCTGAGATCGAGTTCAGGGTACGAGCTCCGAACGGCTTCCCGAGCATCCTCGTACCCAACTTGGTACGAAAGGTAGCCGCTCTCCAAGAGCTCTTCGCGGTACTCCTCCGAGTCCCGGAAGACCTCAATCGCCCGACCCAAAGCCTCCTTTGCCGACTCTGCCTCGGCTTTGGCGACGTCTGCGTTGGCCTGCACGGTGGAACAGCCTTCTTCGGCCTTGGCGAGGTTCCCGAGACTTGCTCGGAGTTGCTCGCGCTCGGCTTCCAGCTCTTTGCCGACACTGTCTCGCTCGTGACGGAGCCGACGGATGGTTCGGGACTTCTTGGCCGCGTCGTCCCTCGCCGACTTAAGCTCCGACTCCAACGACGCGTTGGTCTCCTTAAGCCCGGAAACCTCCTCCGAAAGTCGGGAGACCTCGCCCTCGAGCCGGTTCTCCCAGTCGACCGACTGCTGAAATTGGTCGACAAGGATGGTCTTCTCGGCTTCGAGCCCCGCGACCTTGTCTCTCCAGGCCGCGCGCATGTCCCCAAACTTTCGATATCCGGCTTCCAGCTCGGATATGTTGAAGACCAGCTGCACGAAAAAGAGCCGACTGTTAGTAAGCCGAACTCGCAAGGCTGCAATTAAAAATAGAGAGAAGGAGAATTTACCCGAATCATCATCGGATAGAAGGACGACAGCATGTCGGAGACACGCTGGTTCTTCATCGCTTCGATGTCGGTGGGAAGGAGGAGTGCTTGGCACAATCTCCTGGCCAAGTCGTGGTTGGCCAAGCCCGACGCACCCTCGGGAAGCGGAAAGTCGGCCGACCCGCCCGCCGACCGACCTTCGTCACCCGACGCCATTGGGGCCTTACCTCGGCTGGCCGTCCAGGCCCTGACGTTGGAGATCGACGGCAAGCTCGAACCCGACCGAGTCTCGGCCGATGGCGCGGCAGTGGCATGCGTCGGCCGCTCAGGTTCGCGGACCTCCTCCCGAACCTCCGGAATCTGCTGGGCGGTCGGCGTGCCCCCGACAGAACCGGCCGCTCGACGGTCGGGCGAAGCAGCTCCCCCGACTGACGGTCCCTCGGACGGGACGTCTGCAAGCACTGTCGGCGCCGACAGTGCGATCACCGGCTCCGCCTCCGACTCGGCTGGCTCGCTCGGCGGAACCACGCGGGGCCTCTTGGGAGGCTGCGACGGTCCAGCACCTGCCGCCGGCCTCTTCCTCACGGCATGCTGACGTATGTCGGCTGCCGACAGTCGCGTCCTCGGCGGCATATCTGAAAAAGACGACGAAAGGTCAGAGCTAAAGAAGAAGACAGAAAAGAAAATGAAGATGTCGGGAGAATGCAAACCGACCTAAACGGGGGACCGGGCTAAGGCCGGCGTCGTACAAGGCCTGCTCGGTGACGAGCTCGCTCTGCTTCGGCACCGAGATATCCTTTAGCCGATGGAAGTCCTCCCGATCATCGGCCTCCACCCGACTGTTCTCATTGGGATCGGTTCGGAGATTCCCCCAACGGACGGAAAATCCCCAGGGAGCAGAGGACGACACAAAGAAGAACTGGTTCTTCCATCCGTGAATGGATGTCGGAAGACCAGTGATGAAGGAAAGCCCTTTCCGAGGGATAAAGTACCACCACCCTCGGACTTTAGGGTGGGGTCGGAGGACAAAGAAAACTCGAAAAAGGGAGATCCGAGGTTCTGTCGGCAAAAGCCGACACAGGAGGGCAAAACTAACTATTAGCCGAACCGAGTTCGGCGCAAGCTGTGCCGGGCATAGCCCGTAATAGTCCAGAACATTCCGGACGAACTCCGGAACCGGGAATCGAAGGCCGGCCCGGAGATCCTCCAGATAAAACGCCACCTGACCCTCGGGCAGGCTATTGACCCGACCATCGGCGCCAGGGGCGAACAGCCGAAACTGCTCCGGGATGCAGTACTGCTCCCGGAGCCGATCGACGTTCGGCCCCGAAAGTGAAGAAGCCTCCACCTCTGGGGACGACCGAGTGTCTTCGGTCGGTTCTCCCGACCGACTACCTCGTGGGGATGTCCTGGCCATTAGTTCAAGGAAACGGCGAGGAAGAAAGAAAGAAGGAGGGGGAAAGCTACTCTAGCCCTTGGAAGGAAGAAATCGCAAATGGGGGGGCAGAGCGGAGAAGTACCTAGAGCGGAGGCTCAAGCGGCAGAGTCTCGACTGTAAAAATGAGAAGGGTAAAAAATCATGTGGGGGGTAACTTTGTATATATAGTGCCCCCCAACGGTCGAGATGAAGGCACGACCGACGAAGACTCCCCAGATTTCGCCACGTGGCATCATCAGGGCCGTTCGACGGTCCGACGGTTCGACGCACCACCCTTCAGATTGCGCCACGTCACCTCCATCCGCTCCACCGAACGCGAACCAATGGCCACACGCCACGTGGCATGGCGGGACGCGACGTTTGGTGTTCCCGAAGGGACGGCGGGAATGACGGTTCCTCTTTCCGATGGGACACGATGGTTCCTCTTCCCGATGGGACATGACACTTGGCGCCAGTTTTATCGCTGACACCAGCGAGACATTCGACGTGGCGGGATGTCCGGCGCCGACTGACACCTGATGATTGATGGGACGAGACGTCTGACGCCGACTAGACGTCGGACGCCAGCGAATCGCTCGGCATTTATGAGGCGCCTGACACCGTATCAACCGGCGGTACGGTCGGATCCTCGCATACGACGAATCCACTCCTAGTCGCCAGCTCACCACCCGACTTAGGAGTGGAGGGGGGCAACTGTTGGGGGAAACCCACAGACCGACCGACCGACCAACTGTCGGAGGGCCCGAACGACCAACGGCCCGACCGACCGACCGGCTGGCCGACCGACTGGTCGACCGCCCAACTTTGGCGGACGACTCCGACTGACCAGTGGGCATACCAACCGATTAACGGTCGGGGTGCCCCGACCAACAGCCGGGAGCGCCCGACTGACGGACGCTACCGACGGCCATTCAATGGCCCATCGCCGACTGAGGATATGTCGGGCGTATCTTTCCCGACCGACCGAACCCAAGGGTCTGATGGTCGACTCATGGGAAACTCACCGACCGACGGAGGAACCCGACGCCACTCCGCTGACCACCGACCCAGGGTCGGCCGACTCCTCCGATCGCCGTACAGCCGCCAGAGCCTGTCAGTCCTGACAGCGACATGCGGCACTGCCACCTAGGGGCATTATCCCACCTAGGGCATTGTCAACCCTAGCGATTTGACAGCCCCCGCGGCGATGTGACATCCTCACGGCGACCCTGACAGTCTACAGTGAGTTGACAGTTCCTCACTTGTCTGCGCCATTAATGACGGCCCATGCCGTGCTCCACTATATATACCGGGGAAGGCAACAGTGCAAGGGATCGATCCGCCCGTCTCTCCCACATACGCAGGCTCGCTCCTCTCTCTCTCTCTCTCTCTCGGAGCTCTCTGTCTACATTTCACTGTTGCCCAGTCACCTCTCTGACTTGACCGTCGGAGGGTCCCCGCCGGAGCCGCCTCCGGTCAGTGCGGACTTCCTTTTGCAGGTGCACGCTCCCCTGCGATCGGACGACGAGGCGATTGGCCGCAACAGAAAGTTTCCATATTACTCGACCGATGTGGGAGACGATACCTCCATATGTCAAGAAATAATAACATTGTTGCACCATGAAGACATGGTTCGAACTCCATTTCAATTCCAATTGTCCGTTTGTTAGAGAGTTGGATAGATATAAGTGTTGACAGCAAAACATTACATTCATTTCTGGCAACATGACTCATTGGACTTCTAAAGTTTTGTTCCCAATCCACTAAGGACAAGAAATCTACTACGTTTGATGCTTGTTTCTTAGCAAAAAAATAGAGTCCAGGAAAGGTTGAGCTTAGCATTTTGTATCCGATCCACATGTCATGCCGGAATGATACCCAGTGTCCATTACCAAATAAAATGGAGAAGAATTGCAGAAAGAGCTCGTGATTGTTGAGAATTTCTTTCCAGAATGTTGATGCGATGCTTTGTGGATGGTTCGACGAATATGATATAGGAGCTTTCTATGATGGTATATGATCTTGATAAGGGTACACCAGGGCTTTTGATGCTCAATGTAATACTTCCACCACCATTTCAAGAGTAGCACTTTGTTTAATACCCCAAGGTTAGAGATGCCTAAACCTCCCTACTTTTTGGGCCTACATACAGAGCTCCAACTAGAAAGATGCTTTGCTTTATCATGCTTTAATTGATCACCCCATAAAAAGTCTCAGCACATCCTGTCAATCTTCCTGAGAATGGTTGATGGAAGTTGCATTATTTACATCCAATAGATGGCACTGTCCTGAGAACCTAATTCACCAACACTAGCCCCCCCACTATTGTTAAGATCGTTCTCTTCTATCCCCGTATATTATGTACTTTTTCATTTTGTCCAACATTGTGCATGTAGCTTCACAATTGGATTGGTCTACTAGTTGAGTGATGAATCTGATCGAATCAATAAGCACTCGAGACATAAAAGGTTGTTATCAACAAACTAACACTTTAGAGAAATTATTAGTTAGAACTATTCTACCATATGAATTTCGAATCATCTAATAAAATACCGTCGTATCATTTGATGATTCAAAATTTTCTGTCTGATTGAAAAGTATAAATAAAAATAAAATACATTATTAATCATGATTATCTATTTTCAATCCAATTGTTATTAGATTTATTTTAATTTTACTAAATGATGTGGCGATGTTTTCTTGTATGGTTTAAAATCCATATGGTACAACAATTCTAACCAATAAGTTCTCGTCACTTTGGGAAAAATTTTAAGCATCCTGCTCGGCACATCAGTTTACCAGAGGAACACAGAATTTTGTACAAAGACAGGCTTGCCAGTCCTTAGCCAAATGACATGCTTCTGCATGATCTCTGAGAATAAAAGAGCCAGAATTATAACCCGTAATTATCATTACACCTGGGATATATATCATGCAAGATAAAAAGCTGGAAGACGAAGACAAGGTGATAAGGAGGACACCATATGTAAAGAAAGCAGGGGAGTTGGGTCGGTTGGAGGAACGACACAGCGAATTTTATCAGTTTAATGAACCATGGCGCTTCGTCTCCAGCCGTCCCTTATCCCTCCTCCCTCCGCTAAACCCCCCAAAAACCCTAACCCTAAACCTAGGACCGCATGCACTCCTCTCCGGCCCCTCTCCCCGACCGTTCTCTCCTCCTCCACCTTGGCTGTCGCGGGCGGCGACGCGGGCCTCCGCTTCCGCGAGAAGCTCCTCTACCTCGAGCACGACCTCGGCGTCGACTCCTCCAAGGCCCTCTCCCTCAACCCCGCCCTCCGCGCCGCCCCCCTCTCTTCCCTCTGCTCCATCGCCGACTTCCTCGCCTCCTTTGGCCTCCGACCTGCCGACTCCGGCCGCATCTTCTCCATGTACCCCCATCTCCTCACCTGCGACCCGTCCGCTGACCTCCGCCCCGTCTTCGACTTCCTCCTCGGCCCCACCGACATCCCTTCCGCCGACATCCGCAAGGCCGTCGTCCGCTGCCCCCGCCTCCTCGTCTCCAGCGTCCCAGGCCAGCTCCAGCCCGCCCTTTACTTCCTCCGGCGGCTCGGCTTCGTCGGGCAGCATCGAATCAGCTGCCAGACCACCGTTCTCCTAGTGTCCAGCGTCGAGGGCACCCTCATCCCTAAGCTGGACTACCTCCAGAGCCTGGGATTCTCCTCCTGGGAGACGAAAAAGATGGTCTTGAGGTCGCCGGGACTATTGACGTTTAGCATCGAGAACAACTTCCGGCCAAAGGTGGCATTTTTGGTGAGGGAGATGGGGAGAGAGATTTCGGAGCTGAAGGAATTCCCGCAGTACTTCTCATTTAGCCTGGAGGGGAAGATTAAGCCCCGGCATCAGATGTTGGTGGAGAATGGGTTCTCGATGCCGCTGTCTGAGATGCTGAAGGTCAGTGATGGAGAGTTCAGGCAACGGTTGGTGGAGATGCGGCTGAACCCTGTTGGCGAGAAGTTGTAGCTCATATTGATGTGAGTTTATGGGATTTTTAAATATATATAATGTGTAAGAATAATTGTCCATCCTTCTTATTGTAATTAAGAATGATTTTTTGCCTTGCAATAATATAAGTATCGGTAGAGAAATAAGAGCATGTGTCGAGAATGTTTTATCAAATGCATATGATTCTGCTCTGCAGTGATCCTTTGGAATTTATTCTCTCAGCTTTTCAATTTGTGTATATCGAAATTTACCAATCTTGAAGAGGAATAGAAACAGAGTAAGAAGAAAGAGAGAAGGAAGACTGAGCATTAAATATAAGTGCCAAATTTTACATTGTTTAAAGGTTTAAGGTATTATGAGGCTTCCTTAACTAGTTCAATACTCAATGGCAGTAGTTTTTTTTCCTAACAATGGTAAGAATCACATAAGAGGTGATTCCAATGAATTTAGAGAGCGATTTTGATGGTTCAAGTAATAAACTTTTATATTTAAGCTTTATGGGGAAGATGCTGCTTGTTTTCTTTATGTTTATTGATTCTAGACCTTTATTCTGCTTTGGCTTTGGTAATTAAGTGCGTTGAGTGCTTCTGTTGAAAGGGTAGTCTATTGATGTAGGCATTGGGATCCATATGTAGCATGGTCTTGCAACCCTCCATTCAGTTTAGCTCCCTTGTGCTTTGTTTTGTGATGATTTGCATCATTTGCTTTTCACAGAACAAGGCTCCACTTAAGCAGATCTGAATAACACAACCATGTTTCTCCAAGAAAATTATGGGTGCTTGGTAAGATGTTTGCTGGTAATTGCATCCATATGGTAAGCTTGTTTACTTTTGGACCCTTTAAGTGCATTGCCAGATAACAGAAGGATGTTACTGAAAATATGAAGATGGGTTAAAATGCATCTCCCTAGCCATCTTGAATCCCCTAATTTGATCAGGCAGCTAAGATCTCAAAGAAATCTACTAAAATCTTCATGGCAGCCGCAAATAGAAGGACGAGTACAGATTCTGTGCCTATAACTGAAAATTGGATACCTAATTTATTGCCTCTGAACTTCATTTTGTCTATGGTGGACCACAAATATTCTTAACTTATGTTGTTGCAGGTTTTTTGAAGGTAACCTTGCACTTTCATTTGCACATTCCATTTGCACCAATGCCCTCATAGTTGTCTTTTGGTTAAAAGTTGACTGCAAGAGGAATAAGTCCAACAAGAGGACATTCTAATAATGAAAGATTATCCATGTCAGTTTTTACCATTTCCTCTGAATAATCAGGTTGAACTTCTTCAATAATATGCGATCCGAGAAAGCTAGTAACCATATAGTGATAGGAGGGTTGATGTCTCAGATCCTAGCATATATTTTCTTTGAAATGACTGTTCATTATATTAATCCCTTTCTTGTTGAATTAGGAAGAGAAACTCGTTGTTGCCATTCATTGGATCCCTGATTTGATACTTCTAGCAATGCTTAGCAATGATCTTGCCTTAGAGTACATGCATGTTCTACCAAAGTTAGATACTATAATGTTGCTTTTTTTTTTTTGATGTGTATTCATGTGAGTGCATGTGCTAACATGGTGCTTAGAGACTACTATAATTCCACTTTTTACCATCGGCTTTAATGTTCTTCAGTTCTTCAACTTTTTCTCCTTTAAGGAATTTTATGGTGATGCGTATAAACTTAAAGGATTTCTTTTGTTGAAGTTGGACATGCTCATGGGGTCACTCCTAAGGAGATGCCATGGTGTTTGGTAGAAGAATTGAAAAGAAAAAACAGTTCGGGAGCTTCCATTATCTCAAGTTTGAATACAACAAGTCCATATCATGCACACCATATCATTGCTTTATCATCTATTCAGTATAACTAGCTCTTGCCATGCTTTTTTTTTTTTTTTTTTTTTGTTTTTTAAACTTATAGAGCAAATTTTCACAATTAATAGTTGCTATGCTAGATATCTTCTTCTTCATTTTTCCTATTAGGGCTTGGCATTTTTATAATGCTATCGTATATTTTATTTTTTTAAATTTTCTATTGCAAGGGCTTTGGTAGGACCATAATGGTTAGATAGCGGTACAGTACCTAGCTGAACCATATTGACGTAGATACGTACCGGTTTGGTGAGAGCCTTTTTCATGGGTATCTATATTGGATCTACATAACTTGGTCCTTATCATTGCCTACAGATCTCTTATAAGCAAGACCATCTTCCTTTTAATGCCTTTTAATTGAGGCAAGGATTTTAAGTTTTTATCGTGAACTTCATATTGTGGTGTAGTATGCAAGTTTTTCTTCACATAACTCATCCTTCCCTTCACAATTTTTTAAGAAAAGAGAGGAGCATGGCATCTTGTGGCCTTCTCTCCTTTTGGTCATGGGATCGCTTAGTTCCACTTGATTAGAGCAGTTTAGGCTGCATTGTTTCCTGAACCAAGAAGCCAAACTGACCTGTTTTTGCACCAGTTCTAGTTGGTACTCCCTGAACTCGGCGGTTCTGGTTAATTGGGCAGACCATGCTTTGCTCCTTCAGTCATGCTTTGCAAATTCATAGAAATATTTTTTATGAAAATAACATTTATTGTTGCTTGGACAAGGGATCATGGCATAATAGAATATCTTATCCTTTTATTCAGCGAACACTTTTGTTCTTTCCAATGTTCTACAAAATAATTTCCATACCTTCCCTTGAATTATATAATAAGAAGGTATTACTGTCTAAGGCCATGAACTGGCTTTTCAAAGTTGCTTTGGCACCTAGTAGTGTGAATTGACTCAAAATAATTGAGTAGAGAATATAAGGAGAAAGAAGGTAGGAAGGAGAGATTGATCGTGAACATGTTCCAACTGTAGGGAAAACAACTTTTAGAATTTTCTGTACCAAGCTAAAAGCTCAGAACATTAATTAAGATGCTGTTTGAATCTGTAAACCTGTAGATTTAATTTAAGAGAGTCACATGAGAATCTTTCACTTGAGTTATTTCTTTCATGTTAATTTGTTTAACTTTGGGATTTGTGAGAAAAAAGCGATGTGATTTCCATTTATTATGTATGATTTTTGTGTATTAAGTGCAAAAAACTCGAGAATGGAATGAATTCCTTTATTTCTTCCATGCAACAATTGAAAGAGAATCTTAATAATCTTATGGATGGGAGCATTAGAGTGCATGCATCACTTTAGGTTATTGTCAATTATGTTTTTATCATTCTGAATCCCTGATCAAGACTATTGGTGTGCATTATGTGAGGCATGTGTTCTTATTACGTTGTTAGTGTTGTTTTCTAGTAGCATCTTTATTAAATAATGGGTTTTTCACACATAAATCTCTTACTATAGATCAATTGCATACAAAGATCCCATTTTTTGCATCTTTGCAGATCAAGCCTCCCTTGTTTTTTAGATGATATTATGAAAAAGTGCTTCATGCTATTTTACTGCCTTCACTTGACAAGTTTAAATATTCCATTGTAACATAAATCATATCATAGTTGGACTGTGCTAGTGCGCTATTGCGAGTCAATTTCAACAATTATACTGGAAGCAAGCCTAATTTTTGCACATAAATAATGATAATAAAAAATTCATGATTGTTTCCTGCACAATGGTCAATTTTGAAATCTTTCTACCCACCTACTTCATCTCTGATTTGACATTTCTCTGAAGCCGGTTCGAGAGCTACATAGCCTTGTGGAGGAGAGTCTAGAAGCCGTAGCTCTATGTAGTTTCAAGTGTTTGGGAACTTTATGCATGGTGCATATTTTCCTTTACCATGCCTGTAGGTGGGCCTAATCTCCCATCCGAATTTTGTATTTTATCTCACGAATTATTGACAGTGGCATGTAGTTCTGAGATATGCCTATACTGAATTGCAGTGAAAGAGGGGCTTCTATCTGACCTTTGATTTCTCATTAAATTGGTGATTTTACTGCTATCCTTGCATCTTTAATGCTCTGAATATTCAAATTGGAAAGATCTTTTGCTCTTGCTCTCTTGGGATCTCCAAGACACATCAAATGTCTTTCCTGCAAACTCAACTTACATAGTGCTTCATTCTCGTGGAAAGGTTACACCTGAAGTAGGTCGCAATCCTGCCTATGTCTGCGTGGATTCTAATATTATAGAATACAACTCCACCCCTTTGCATGAAATGCTTGTTTTTGGAGGCATTCTTTTGAGAGCACCTCTGCAAACTCTTTTGTTCATTCAGGTCATAGAGCCTGCAATGAGGTATCTAATGTATCTTCTTGCTTCTATGTTACATTATGAGCATTGGGAGGATAATATTTAGCTTAGGCTAATGCTTGTATAGATAGTCTTGGTGACCTACATTTATACCATGGAAGACATAATTTATTTGATTTCCTAAAGATATGTATTTAGATATCAGACAACTGCCTGCCACTACATGCTTAGGTCCTCCAATTGTTTTAATCATTAATTGAAGAGGCTTATTAACTCCAATCACTTCAGTAATTTGTCTGCATGAATTTCATTTGTAGATGATTAGGCATCGTATTACCATTTTTCAGATGAATATCTACATATTGATTAATGAGCCACATAGTTGAGTAAAAAGCACCCTCAGATTTTCTGTCTGGTATTATATAGAAGGGAAGATATTATGTGGACTGGAAAGTATTTATAGGGTTGTAATGGTCACCAGCAGTCACAGTTGGGAAACCTCAACTGTCGCAGTTGTATGCTTGTATTTTAATCTTTTTCCCCCTATAACCAAGACTGAGGAGAGTTTTCTAAATCCATAGATTATGTAAAACAAGAGAAATTATTGGTTGGAACTGTTCTACCAGTTGTACCTATAAAAGGTCAACATATCAGCCAAAAAAATTAAACTTTTTTCCATCGAAAACAGTAAAAGCTAGCTAACCATGGTTAACAGTGAATTTTTTTCATTCAAAGTTTTCAACCAAGTTTGGATAACAGTGAACCTTTTTCAACAATGAATCATGTGTTGACGTTTTATTGGATGATCCAAGTTACATATGGTAAAATGGCTCTAAACAATTAATTTCTGGTAAAATAGTGCAATTTTCAATACTGACTAGCTTTTGAAGTTCCCCTTGGGCTTCCCCAATTGCTCTCTTTATGTTGCTGCATGCAGAGCAATCTGCTTCACAGTGATAGGTTAATAAAAGTAATGGAGTAGGTAGACCAATTTTAACAGTCAAAAGACTTATTTCACAAATATGGGCCACACATGTTCATGTCAATATCCTTTCAGAACCACTTCTAACAGCTTTATAGCCTCATATTTGGTTTGCAGATATTTCAGATATAACATACTTGCAGCCTTCACTGGTGAGCTCTAGCTGGGCTATATGCATGAACACCAGCCTCAGTACCCAGAATCTTGCACCTGTAGTGCTACATCCCGAGGAGAAAAAGAGAGGTTCCTTTGGAATTTTGCTCCTGAACCTGCATCAAAAAGCACCCTCTTTGTGTAAATTTATTTGAGAACCTTGATTCCTCATTCGAGCAGGCATTCCTGACTTAAATAACTGTTGGATAACACCCTTAACTGTCTGTGCATTTGAATTTCTACATAGTTACATAACAGTTCGATATTAAGCTTCATTTATTCTGCAGACCATAGATCATATTGGTGGGTATTCGTTTCTGGTTCCTAGTTCCGAATGAAATACAGCTCCTGACAATGAACATCGTGTCCATTAAAAAGAGTCTTCTCATATTAGAAGCAGCAGTAGTGGAAATACTTATTTAGACTTTGATACTGCTTAGGTCTCTCGAAAGACCTAACCATTCCCTCAACCTTGATGGGGCCGATAATTTGAGGTTTATCTGATTACTTGAAATAGGTTTTCTTAGAGCAAAATAATGACATTAGATTTTAAAGATTATCAGCATATGTTGAAAGTTAGGATTAGTGGTCCAATGCCGATGCTCACGCTCGATTTCTCATCGACAGACGCTCGAAGAGCCTCGAAGGATCCCAGTAGGTGATATGAGCCGTAAATGGTTTTGAGTTTGATATCACTGTTTATCTATGCCCCATGACTGTTCTTGTGCATATCCAACTATTCACTGCCTGCTTGCTGCCAATCAATGGTTAATATCAGCTGAATTCATTGAAAGGAGAATGGTGCAGATAGCAGTAAAGCAGTACCTCAGACTGAAAACATCCTTTTTTATTCTTGCATCCTTTTGTTAGGCTTCAAGAGGACAGACCATGGAAATGCCATGCCCAGTTCCTGTTCTCTTTAAACGATTCATTTGTTTTGCTCCTTACCTGTCTTCTGGGCAAAGATTTGGAGAGAGGAAGAATCTGCAGTCGAGGACAATCTGTTGCTGGTTGGAATAGGGGCGCTGTCTTACAAAGAGAGCCAGAAAAAGCAAAACAAGTTAACAGGCCAGCTCACCCTTAACTCTGTTTTCTACAGCATTGTAGCTGTATGAAGGTACACTCCTAAACCAGTGATTAAGACATTTCAAGTACATATACTGCGTGACAACAATAGCTACTGTCATTCGTCTCCTCATAGTGATGATCTTGGTTAGGGTCATGGTTTTGATTAAGGATACACCTGGCATGGGTTACAGAGCAGTAGAGTTCTTATACAATGGGAATGGTTCTGAAAAATATATACTGAAAACAAGTGGTAATGTCATGGATACTGGGTTTTAAGTAATTCAAGGTGTTCATATTAACTTTTTTGTAGGTATTATATTTTGTATTGATTTTAGATGTGTGAAGTGGTAAGAGCTGTTGATTGACTCTCTTTCAGCAAGAGTCCTGTCCGCTCATGTGGCAGTTAAAAGTCGTGGTCATAAGACTCAATTATGCTTGCTAAATAGATGATGTATGGTGCTTTTGTCGTAACTCATCAAATATATGAGCGGAGCATGAAGGTCCAAAAATTTCTTCGATGCATTTGTCAGATTTTATTGATCCATGGAGATATTGCAACTATAATACATACTGTTGACACCACAATCCTAAACCCAATATCTTTTCATCTTTATGGTCTATCAGCCAAAGTAGAAACATTAGTAGTCCGAGAACATTTAGGGTAGCTACTGGATAAAGTAATATCTCCTCAGAAAATCTACTTCAATTGATTTATTTGTAAGACTCATCTTTTCGGTAAAAGTATGAAATCCATTGGTGGTCCTCTTCCCCCTAAAGCTTGCAATAAATATATAAGAGAGAGAGATTTTGGACCAATGGGTAGTCCCAGCTTGCAGCAATGGTGCTTTTTTTTTTCAAACGTCACCCTGTCCTACAGCCTGAAAGAAGTATCCAAAGTCCAAACCACTCTCTGCACCCTAACCTGATCTCTGACCACCCCTAAGATCCCATCAACTGAAATTTTTGACTCTGCTCACATCAGGCATTTTCTTCACCTCTCCTCTGTTGTTGGGCCCCTCTGTGGCGGTTCACCTTCTACTCATTCATACGAGGGACTAATGAGATAATGACCTTCCAAAGTGTTTCAGGGAATTGCTAATAATCAACTTAGACCATTACCAGTTGTAATGGCTTAAACGATAATGAAGGTCCATTGTACCCCTCGAGTCTGCCAGCAAGAGCGTTCTAATGTGAAGGACTTTAGGTGCATTATATGCACTGGAGTGTGCAAATTAAGCTGTAGCTCAGTGGTTGCACTCCTGGTACGGTAGACGGTTCATGTTCAAATAGCTCTGTGCTTCATATTAGAAATTCTCATTTCCTCAAAATTGCTTGTGAAGCTCTTGCTGAATATATTTGAGAGTACCGATAGAAATACCTGATGTGGAATGCACCATCTTTTCTGATTGATCCATGTAGTCATCATTTTTCAACATGCATTTAATGTCTATAATTTTATTTTTTAGTTTAAAATTTTAAACAATGAAAATATTTCTATTTTTTGAAAAAATTATGACATTCTATGTCTATATTATGGCATCTTGCATCCAGAAAGTCATAATTTTTGTCCAAAAATGTCATAATATAACGCAGGATGTCATAATATGTACAGAATATTATAATTTTTTTCAAAAA
The DNA here is from genome assembly GCF_000442705.2 of Elaeis guineensis. Classification (NCBI taxonomy): domain Eukaryota; kingdom Viridiplantae; phylum Streptophyta; class Magnoliopsida; order Arecales; family Arecaceae; genus Elaeis; species Elaeis guineensis. Next base: position 11,063,933 of record NC_026005.2, on the reverse strand, counting down.
ATAAAAATATTTTCATCATTAAAAATTTTTAAACAAAAAAATAAAGCTGCAAGTATTAAATATACATTGAAAAATAATTGGACAAAAACACCCCTTCTATATTATGACATCCAGACTCATATTGTGACATTCTGGATCTTTTTGTGACATCCTACACGTAGGAAGTCATAATTTGATGCAGAATATTATAATATGTACAGGATGTCATAATTTTTTAGATTATATTATGATATTCTGCATATAGAAAATTATAATATGTCATAAAATATCATAATTCTGCATATAAATATTTTTGTCATATAAAATTTTTGAACGAAAAAGCGGAACTACAAATATTAAATATGTATTGAAAAGCGATGACTACAGGGATCAATCACATAAATGATGCGCTTCATAAATGATGCGCTTCACGTCAGATTTTCTACACCGCTTGTGGTGCACAAAGAATTTCTCGAGCCGTGGGTTAATTATGGGCTCCCATAGGTATTATCATTGTTTTTTTAATAATTCAGCCTGGGTAGCATTTTTCTAACACGTTACGTTAGGAGCAAGGACACTGGCACTTCAATTATGTTACATTAGGAGATAGGACACCGACGATTACAGTAACGTTAGATTAGGAGAGAGGACATGGACAATTACAATTATAAGTAATCCAATATTTTCTTGTTGTTGCCCTTGTATAAACCTATAAATCTAAGATGAGGTTCTAATAGGCCAACAAAGAGATTTTTTTTTTAATAAGAAAATTCTTGGAAGGTTTGGCAATTAGATTTTTGTTATTATTACTATTAGAAAATGCTCTACTGTGAGCCTGTAACTTAGACATCATTGATTCAAAACATGAAAATAACCTCTCAATATACAAAAATAAGTTTGTTCAAATGTGACCCTTTCTAAATTTTACAATAGCGAGAGTCCTATGAATAGGGATGCCCTTATTTTTATTTCTATTACCACTAGAGAAAAACTTGGAAGATTTAGAATTTAGTATCGGAAGAATGCAATTGTCATTGATAATAATAACAATATTTGTTGTGTTACAATCTCTATATCTGGTTTTCCTTCAGTTTTCTTGAATACAGTTTAATATATGTAGAGGCCTTTCCCTACAAAAAGAAGTAAAAACGACAGAATTTTTTTCCCTTCATATGATAATGCAAAAAACTAAGAGTCCTAATGGATAACCCTTAACTACTTAGCCAAAAATCCTGCTTCACTTGGGTTTCCGACAATCACTTAGACACTCATTGTAAGGGTCGTGTAGATCTTTGGCCGTTGCTATTATCATCGTTCATAACATTTTTTTGGCACATTCAAGTAGTTTTCTTGAGCTCATCATTCACATTGTCCTACAACTTCATGACATCTATTAGAGGTGGGACATAACAACGTAAAGATCCATGAGTTACAACTATTTTAATGGTGATCCCAAAGCTTGTATTATTAACCAGAAAAAAAAAAAAAAAAAGCCAACCACACGAACCCAGACACTACAAGAAGCTCCTACTATCCGTCTTTGCTTGTCCTTTTCCATAGGAGCTTCCAATGTGTCCGCCTTTATGAACAAAGACTGGGTGGAAATAGTGAGAGCCCCTACTACAAGGTGGTAGGTTTTTGGTCACCAGTCTCGCTGGTCTGGCAGCAAGTAACTGCCCTCTGGCCTGTCTTGCCCCTCTCCACACGGAAGAGAGTGAGTTAAAAGACTTAAAATGTGGTATTCAGTTGGCTGTTTCCTTGGAAATGACCGCGATATTTAACTTTAAATCCCACTGGTTGTGATTGATTGGACAAACGATCGGATCCCTCTGCCATCCATCCATCCATTGCACTAAAAAGCTGCACTTCTTGTTTGGTGGTGATTGTGAGGCCAAGTTACCTCTGTCTTCCTCTGTTCTTCTGATGTATTTATTTTTTTAAGAGGAAACTCATGACGCTACTATATTTTAGATCCTTGGAAGGACCCTATGACATGCATGACCTGTTTTAGTGAACCCACAAGAGCCTCAGGAAAGCCATGGTTCTTCTGAATTTTCTCATTATATCTCGTTCTCGCACATCCCTAACTATTATAAGATGTTTTCCTTTATTTTGTCCTCATACATTGTGAAATAATATAAGATCATTCTTTTAGAGTTCATACCAGATGATATAGAGGATATTTAGAAACATATCACGGTGTGTGTTAGCATGGAATTAAGCAGAAGTCAAAGTAAATTTAATTTGCAATATTAAACTGAGTGTGCAAAAAACGAGCACTAGCGGACTGTCTCATGGAAATTTCCTCATCCTTACACGTTGTTTCTTTCCCAAGTACTTCATACTTTCATAACATCAATAAGTTGTGACTTAAGTCTTTTTAGTATCATAAAAGGCAAAAAAAAAAGAAAAAAAAAAAGAAAAAGAGTTACGTCTTTCTAGTGTGCTGGCCTAGTTAAATGCTATAGGCACAGTACCACCCCCAAACTTACATAAATAGCATCCACATATCATGCATACATAGGCTTCATGTCAGCATAATGCCTCCCCATCAGTTGGTTGTGGGGGATGGGACATGTTTGTGCCAATGGATTCGGGCAATATTTCATGTTAGGCTTCCGGTAAAAGAGAGAGACTGAGAAGCAGGCATTGATAGCACTGTTCTCTGGGAGAATAACCTTGCATATTTTGAGTCATAGGTTGTTATAATTGTCTCACAGACCATAAAGACCTCTGTGTAGCATCCATCATAGTCTCTACCTCTTTTGAGTGCAGGGACTTAATTGATATATTTTCTCCCCTCTCCTCCATGGTGTGCAATAAAATACGTGAGCTTCCTTAACAAGAGCTTGCTGTTGTGCAATATGTGAGCATGCTGTAGCCATCTAAATAACAATCCACCCATGTCTAACCATGTTTTATGGCAATTAGTCTTCTATAGATTCTAGACTAAATTAGTTCAGCTCATGAACACATAAATTAGTGCATCAAAATTTGAATATCCAGGCCTTTTGGTTGGTGTAGCATTACTTCTTCGCGATCAGAAAGGTTAGGTAAGGTTGGGGGCAAGTGTAGCAGGAGACTTTAAAAGCAAGTGATCTTTATTTTACCCATATCCACATTGTAATCCTAGAGTAGAAGTCCTTCCAAATTTGCTTTTATCCTTTGCGACTTTATTCTTTTGCCTTCGAATCTTATTCTAGAGTTGTTTTGTCTTGTATTGAGGGTGGCCAAGGTTTCCCAACATGGAGATCAAGGGAAGTTGGGGGCAAACATCTACTGCTTTGATGGTGCACCACCACCCATCCTTTTCATATAAATCCAAGGGGATAGAGCCAACAAAATCTTTTGATGCAGACCCCTTCTTTATATGGTGGACCCATCTCATATCTCCTAATGTTTCTATATACCAATCAGCCACTAAAATTTATGTTCATAGTTTGTACACAAGCACATGTATTTTTTGATTGCTTCAAGATTTGTCATTTTATCTCACTTGCAATGTCACCGCTAAAGCATATGTGGTAATGTTCAAAAAATAACAGCTCAGGCACGCAAAGGTTTGGTCTTTTCTGCCAACCCATTCCTTTTCCGTAAGAAGTCTTTCACCTCCCCCGTCTCTCTCCTCGGTGGAGCATTCACCACCCCTTCCTCTGAAATCTGAAAACAATACCAGCCTACCAGCTTTTTTATAATGTGATAGATGTCCTTTTCAAAATTGTAGTCTTTTTTTATAAAAAATTTAAAGAAAAACCTCTAGGTCTTATCAAACCGATTGATAGGTAGAATGGAAAAAAAACTAATCCCAAAGCAATAAAAACTTTGACGTGGGGGGTCACGAAAACAGAAGGAAAAGGGTTGATTTGAAGAACTTTAGAGTCGGTCGGTTTCTGGTGCCAGATACTCGGGAAGAGAGAGGACTATATATAAAGTGTTCCACCCTTGGATATGTCTTTGTTTCCCATCACTCACAATTGATCTAAGAGAGATGGAAAAAAAACTCCCTTAATTTGTCTGGAGGTGAGGATTATATGATGGAAGCAAAGATATTCTCCTCCTATGCTATTTTTTAATCATCTTGCAAGGTTTTGCACCCTTCCATTCTCTGGGTGGTCTGAAAAGTTGGGGACCAGGAGAACTCTTGTCATCTGTCTCAGAGTAAATAGGAACAAGGGAGGTGGTTAGGGACTCAGGGAGGGCCCTCTCCTTCATTCCATCCAACCTCCATATCCCACTAAATCATAACTGATCCATGCCATCTTTGGAGTTCCTTTATGGCATCATCACTTCTCTTAACAACACCACCACCCCACTTCTGGAATTCCTTCTGGGGCCTCAAAGAGCTAAGGGGATGACATGGTTCAGTAGTTATAATTGTCATCAGTAACTCCACCGAAGGACATGTATAGGGACTGACCCACACCCATTCTTAGATCCTTTATCTCTGTATGGTGTTAGACCATCCAACAGACCCATGGGCCTTTCCTTGAGTTTACATCAGTGAGTAGGCAATTCAACCATTATTTTTTGAGAACTAATTTAAACATATTAGTAGGGCATTTGGAGTGATATCAAGCACTATTATTTTTATCAGGGATTAATTAGCAGGGTTTCCCCACAGCATTAGTTTTGGTGCACTATGTGTCCGCATATCATTAGACATATAAATCAGCTCTTTGGAAGTCTGACCTCACAATGATGTTCTGCATTAACTGTTTTTATGCATGCAAGGTACATATTGTTAATTGAACATGTATGGACCTCAAGCAATATTTTAACTATTTCCTTGACAATGACTACCAGTTCCTTCAACATGGCAAGGGCAACTAAAACCCAGACATTGTGATGAGCTATGACTACTGGAAGATCTTTTTTCATCAATATTAACACTGACAGCTGCCAAATAGGTGCCTTTGTGTTTTTGTGCTTCTAGTTCATAGTGGTTACCAACAAAGAGGAGGCCTTGGATGTTTTTTTTTGGCCCCCTTTTTTTCTCTTGTGGGATAGAATACATAGATGAAAAGGGTAGGACAGTCATAGGCAAGCCCATGTGAATCCATCTTCCTTAGTAAATTTAACTGGGTCTCCAACATTTATTTGCTAGGCAAGTGGGTTGTAATGGAACCTTCTTGGCCATGTTGCTTTCATAGAATAACTGATCCTTAACTACTGAAATCATTTGAATTTTCCAGCAATGCTTTCTGTGCATCATTTTCTGCAAGTGTATGTTTAAGTAACCACATTCTTTGCAACAATGTGCAACCCCCAAAGCCTTATAGTTTATGTCATTGTGCTGAAGAGAACTGCAGAGATATTGATGACTATCTCGATGCAAGTAGCTTGTCATACAGTGAGACTGCTAACCCTGTGCCTTACAAACTTTTGATCCTGGGATAATTAATTGAATGACAATTTTAGGGACAGAACTAGTATTTGAGCATTTATGCTCTTCAGTGAACTACATTCGAATTCAAACTCCAGAATTTCCCCCATTGGAAGTGCCAAGGAGAGGGGCGTCACTGGTTAAGTACAGCTATTACATGTGAAAAAGAAGAAAGAGGACGGAAAATAGAGTCATTTCAGCCTAAGTCCATGGTGAACCTGGTCCATCTAATAATTTCTCAAACTTTAGAGCAATATAATGGTTTTATGCAGTTGATACAAGCAATTAAATGGAAAAATTTGGAGCAGCTTAGTGAATAAATTTTGTAAAATTAGATACTAAAGTGTTGATGCACTATGAAGGTAATAATTGATGCTATTAAATAGAGGAGATCAGCTTTTTGTTTATGGAGTTCATGGAGGAGGGAGAAACCTAAGATACCATCTCGGGTGTACAAGAAACAAGGAAAGGTTGCAGTGTGATGTGTCTCTTGATTTAAATGATGCCAAATAAGGATCAATAAATACAACATGATAGTGAACAGACTGAGCAAGGGTTTGCATGGATATTGTTGTCTTTTATCTGAAAAGATGTTGATGTCACCAAGCTATAAATAGATTCACTTTTGGGTTGATTTACAAGCACTCAAATGCATTATGAGACGCTCTTTTAGGAGATCTGGGTAACTTCTCCGATTACAAACAAATTGATTGCACAAATTGCTCAACAACTATTACATCCATGCTACCGAGACATCACAAAATGAATGGCAAAAAAGTTGTGGACTTAAAATATTAGCTTCCTCCTCGTAAACTCGTTTGTCATCCCTCTATAAATGGTAACATATGGGTCCACCCAAGACCTTCCAAATTGTTAGTCTGTGATATTTTCTCTCGTATGTGCTCCTTTTTCCAAAATGACTTCCCAGTCAGCGCAACTTTAAATGCTTTGCCTCCCAGGGAAGGGTAAGATCTTAAAGAACAACTAATGCATGTGGCTACATTCACTCAGATAGCGCCATGGTCTCAGGCTTTGCATGAGTGGGTGCAAACTAGTAACAGACTAGAACTCTAGCAGCAAGATGGCCATTCATGGGCTAAGGATTAATGCCATTTTGCCCTGTTGATGGCCTATTAAAGAGAACTCCTATGCGTCCAAGTACTCCCCACGTAAGTTTAGTTAGGTTGTTCCCCATATCAGTCCTTCAAAGCTGCTGGATTTTTTTTTGACTGCAGCACCTCAGTTCTCCCCTCTTTTCCTAGCAGGGTGGGGTACATTCCTGCTGCACTGTGGACGCCTCATTGAATGAAACGTCTGTCACAGGGTTTGCCAATTTCCACAGGGTAAACAGTGGCTGTGGGAGAGGACAAGAAGGTCCTTAAATGGTCTTTCCGGGGCGGTGGATGCCCCAGGGCACGGGATTGCAGGCCGGTACATTCCTCTTATGGAAACTTGTAGACCCTTGTACTGGGTTTTTTTTTTGGGTGAATGCTTGTTCTGTTCATGTGGAGTGCTGTGGGGATGAGAGGCTCCGATGGGAAGGAGATTTTGTGAAGGCTAACCTCAGGAACAGTTAAAATGTCCATTCTGGTGCAGCGTTTTCGTTCAAGACTCGACTGGAATGAAGCGTTGGGGTTTTTCTGGAACAAGTTATTAACTGATTAAGAGGTGGCTTTGATTGAAAAGATGAGTGCTTTTATGGGTGGCCGCAGAAATTTAGGAAGTGGATTTGGTGCAAGAAAGGCCTCAAAGTCTCACTCGGACTCACGCAAGAGGACAAGAAAGAAAGAACCTTTGGAATAACTGCTTGAAGAAATGGGTGTTAGTCCAACCTGGAGCCATTGTTGTCCTTTTGGACTGTTCCCATTAGTCCAGAACATTTTCTAAGGTCATTCATTCTTGCAACGGGTTTCTTTTCTTTGTTCAGTCTACTTCAGGTGGTTAACTGAAACCCAGGTTAACTCCCCTCTCAAGTTAAAGGACTGAGAGAGAGAGAGAGCCAGAGATGTGCTATATTTACTAGGGCTGGGGTTGGGACAGAGGGAGTCGTGTCAAAGCTCAATTTCGCGCCCTTGAAAAGAAAGCTCTGTCTAGGCCTCTGCAGGGCTCATCCAACCAGACAGCACAGTAGAGTTTCCTTTGTCAAGGGAGAGAGAGATGGACGGCCATTAAGATGGTCTGAGATGTAGAGAGAGAGAGGAGAAATATTTACATCTCACACATGTGGTGAGATGACATCCACACGTGGGGCAGAGGGAGCGGGGGTTGTTAAAGATGTGAAAGCGTGACAGCTGGGCCAGTCAGGGAGTGGTCATGAAAACCTGATAGCAAGAAGAGTTGCGTGGGTTTCTGTTAGAACGCTTTGTTCCTTCTAGTTTTGTTTGCCCTCCCACCCCCGAGCCCCTCTTATTATCTTTTAAACTCTCCTCTTCTGCTCTCTCTTTCCTTCTCCCTTCTCTTCTGCTCCTGCTTGTCTCTCTTCATGGCCTTGCAACAGTGTGGTGGAAGTGAAGGCATGGATACCAGGTGGGGCTTTAGGAACTACTCTTCCTCTCCTTCCTCTTCCAAGGGGGTGTTTGCTGACATAAGTTCCCTCTCCATCAACCCAACCACCTCAGCCGGGAATCATCCTTGCACCAAGAGCTCTGAGAAGACCTCTTGGACTTTCCCTTTTCCGCAGAAAAGCGAGGTGGGGCACAAGTGTTCCGATGGCAGTGATGGCTCTGGAGAGAAGGAGCCTAGTGCCATTGGAGAGGAAAGCCCGGATGGAGAGAACACCACCAATGAGGGCTCACTGGGTGGGAAGGAGACTGTTGACTGTGGTCAATCAAAGCTCTGCGCCAGAGGCCATTGGAGGCCTGCAGAGGATTCCAAGCTCAGAGAGCTTGTAGCTATCTATGGTCCTCAGAACTGGAACCTCATAGCAGAGAAGCTGGAAGGTAGATCAGGTAAAAAGAAAACAAGTTACCCTTGTTTTTTTGGTTTTCATTATAATATTACTCTGCTGGCTTAAAGTCCCAAGCATTGGGACTTCCTTCATTGATTTCAGTTTACTGGATAATATATTACTATTTGGTCTGTGGGGTTTAAGGGAAGAGTTGTAGGCTGAGGTGGTTCAACCAGCTGGACCCCAGGATCAACAGAAGGGCTTTTAGTGAGGAGGAGGAGGAGAAGCTAATGGCTGCTCACAGATTGTATGGGAACAAATGGGCCATGATTGCAAGGCTTTTCCCAGGGAGGACTGACAATGCTGTCAAAAACCACTGGCATGTGATCATGGCTAGGAAGTATAGGGAGCAGTCCAATGCATATAGGAGGAGGAAGCTGAGCCAAGCTGTCCAAAGGAGACTGGAGGAAGCTGCAACAACAACAACTACTACTACTACAGCGGCAGTCTGTGGGTTTGGTCGCTGTCCTTCTTCTTCCTTCACATTTCCTGCTGCCATCGATGGCTCCATTGGCTCACATCACATGACACTCGGAGTAGGGGATTCCCTCTCAAGTCACGATGGCTTTTATATCCAGCAAACACCCTTTGATTTCTTTTCTGGTTTGTCCCTGCTGCCACGTTTTCTTCTTCGTCTTCTATGATTACTACTACTGTTACTGCTGCATATGGATCACTTGGTTCTAGTACCATGTTGCATCGGTTCCATTAAATTTTATACAATTTCTCACCTGTGGCTGTGGCTGTGGCTGTGGCGTTGTTTCCACCGTACTTAAAGCCCTTTACTTTTCCTCTCTTCTTTCCAAACCGCCAGCTTTAAAGATCTTGGCAACTAGTTTGGTACATATTCCCCACTTCCATAAACCAGCTCCCACTAAAGCTTGCTTGAAAAGAGAAGTGGAGATCAAAACTAGATCACGCCAGGACTTCAAGCAGGGCAAGCTTCTACAGAAGCTAGCTGCACTTCAGTGTCCACAACACCCGGAAATTACCTTCCTATATAAATGGCAGGCCAACATGTGTAGAAATTTACAATAAAATGAAACAGGAAGGGCAAAAAAGAACAAGAACAAACTCTCCATATCCAGGGTAGAACTGGTCCCAACTTTCCATCAAAATCCAAACAAATTTGAAGAATTTAATTGTTCGACTATGTGAAGGTCAATAAGTATTGTCTTTTCCCTTTTCCTTTCTGACTTCGTTGTGTGTTTGGTGTGGGTGCAGGTAGCAGGGGTCATGACAATGCCAATTTCAATAGCAACAGCTCCTGGGATTGGCCAAGGGATGATTCTTTCATGGGGTTTTACCATCATCCTCCATTTATGTTTGCAATGCAGCAGCCAAGCCATGCATCCCACTATTCAGATTCCACAGCCTCAGCTGCATCCCGGGTTTCAGCTCTTGAATCGTCGTCGTCCGATGAGAACAAAGAGGGCAGCCACTTCGAAGCCACCGTGTCGCCAACTTTCATAGATTTCCTTGGAGTAGGAGCCACATGAAGGGACAGAAAGACCAAGCCCAAGAAGAAGAGGGTTAGTTTTTCTAGAGGTGGTGCATAGTGCTTAGAAGTTTAGGAACCCGTAAGCCATGATGGGTAAATGAGAGCATTGCAGTTGAGGTGGGTGGCAAAAAAGTAACGTAAGAAATATTCTCTTACCTCAAGTTCTATGTAACTTTGACACCTGGTCCACTTTTCTTGAGACCGAACCTTTTTATAGATGAAAATAATTAGTCAAGTAGATTGCATCGTCACCCTTCTGCATTTTTCTTTCTCTCACCCAGTACCAGTAGGAAGGACAAACTCACGGAGCTTATAAGATACATAGAGCACAATGTAAGGTGTCTCACATGCGATGTTTCTTCTGACATGGCATTGTAACCATTCTCCTTTTGATCAGACTTTTATGTTCTCTTCATAATTTGATTAAAAAAATTCGCTAAACAAAACTGTAGGGTGTGCTTATTGTCGACTACAGAGTTCTTCATGTTTTGCAATTATCTGCAAATTTGTCAACTATAACCAGGAAAACAATCGTAAATGATTAGAGTGAAGAGGTTTTCTATTTTTCCTCAAAGGCTTCTTGGAAATGGTAGAAGAGTAACCTATGCCCAGGAACACTACCTCTGCACGTTTGAGCACAAAATTTCCTACTGGGAAGAGAGGTACAACAACAGAAAAAGAAAATCTCGTTATTATGTGTTTGAGAAAAGGAAAAGACTTCACTGCCCTTGCACAAGTTTGCGATAATAGTTGATACTAGTTTATGAACGATTAAATAATAGAACTTTCCACAATGTATCACTTGAGAGATGGATGATGATACATCTGAAATGCTCCCTCCATCATGATGCTCGTGATCCAATAACAACCTCGCACATATCCATATTGAGGAGCATTAACATGATCACTGAATAGCTGTCACCTATACCGAAGGAATTTCAGAATCTTTCACTCACTAGGTAATTTTCACTCGCTAGATAATAAAACGACTGGCCATCTTCTCCCACAGATCTCATTTGAATATTTTTAAACTGCAGACCTTTCGGAGATGGATTTTATATAAACTGAACCTATTTTTCCCATGTAACTCCGAGCAATCCTAATTCCATCAAAACATATTCTCTCGTTTCATATAGCATCTGACACTTCAATTTGAACTCCATCCCATTTTATACTCGACTTTCGATCATCATTAAATTTTTTTTTAAGAACTCAGATCTCTACTATTTGCTTTCGTGGAGAACTAACTTAAGTATCGAAGGGTTCACCGTCGGAAAATCCTTTAACGTGAGGATTTTCTTGTGTTTAGTAGTTTTGCAAGACTCGATCCATAAGATCGATCAAGAATTCAACACCGGTGCACGCATCTCCCTAAAGTTCTGAAAATCACCACATCATCTTTTTCTTTGACTCTAGCTCAATAGTCTAAGACAGGTCATCCTCTCAGCGGCAATAGATAATATTTAGTGATATTGAAAAATGATGAGGAAAAAAGCTGGATAGATACATTTGTTTGATGAATATCAACATCGATATGGATGCTCATTGAATACTACAGTCTATTTTTCTAAGTGGATATAGATATGAATTAAATGTTAATATTATGTTTCATAAAGTGCTATTTTCAAATCCAATTATGTCCGATTCTTCCAATTTTCATTTATTACTTTTAAACTAAACAATGAATGATTGGATGAAAAATAACATACAAAATTAACTGCATCTGCCTAATTGTACAACTATGTTTGGTTAAATGACTGATTTCTAATTGTTTAAGATAAAGCTTACTAACTTGAATATATTACTGTTTGAAAATAAAATTGAAAATATATTGATGCTATCATATGTTGCTATTTGGGTTTTTAGACTGTTTAGATTTTACAAGTGTGTGTGGGTCGGAGACAGATACGGATGCTGCTTGGACACTGCCCTACATATCTATACTTGTGTTATTTTTCTTTGATAGATACAAATAATGGTCAGTCATTGCTAACATTGGTCTATTATACAATTTTGATGGTTTGATACGACTAGCCATATGAAACAGTTATATGATATATCAACATCTACTTTTATCTTTTTGGGCATCTTTGTGGATAATTATGGTTGGCATTGCATCTAAGTCACTGTTTGGAGTCATGCAAGTGGAGTCGCATAGAGCTCAAGTTATGAATATAAGGTGGTATGCTTTCTTGGACATTTGCAACTCAGCTTGCTCAGTAAGTTGGGTTGCCCGTTGGGCTGCAATTCAAGGCTATCTTATGGTTAGTCAAATTATAATAAAAATGACCATAAGATGGGCTACAAATGATCAGTAGCTATTTTTTTTTTTTGGAAAAAAAAAAGATTTTTCTTTCCTTTTTCTCTCCTCCACTTCATCTTTTTCTTCTCCTCCTTCACCACTGCCCACCTCTTTACCCCTACTCTATGATGCGGTGCCTTTGCCCCATCGTCTCCTTCACCTTCTCCGTGCATCTCAAAGCCTGCATTGTTGCCTTGCCTGCTCTCTTCATGGGCACTTATAACCACATCCAGGCTCTTGTTGCCAGTGACTTTGAGGCCAACCTCTTCATCTTGAATACCTTGTCTCCATGTACGTTTAGTGCTTTGTCCCATAGCATCTACTTGCAAGGTGTTTGATGAAATATCTATTAACATGGTCCAATTTTCTATATATTTTCTTCCCAGTATAGAAATGAACTTTCATATAAGTTAGCTACCGCAATTTAAGTTACAATGCAGTTTAAGTTGTAGGTAATTTCAACTGTAAGACTCCAGAAAGCCTTTGAGTGATGTTTGGCTAAACAACTCTCTTAATGCGAAGTGAAGGTGAGAATTTATGTGGCCACAAAACAGTCTCTTCGTGGAGTGAAGGTGAGAACAGTGTTTCAAGCATGGGGCAGTGGGAGCATCCAATCAGGCTTCGGCCTTCATGGACCTGCAGCAGATCTCAGACTTCGCATAGATACAGATTCTTTCCTCCCCTTTCAGCAGCAAATTGACATGCATTAATGGCCAAGGTGTGCAACTGTTATTGCTGCTCACCAGCAAGGGAATCATGGCACGTTGTGTCATGCTTTCCCCCCTCCTTCCCTTATAGGCATGGAAGCCCCGCAACTTTTGTTCTGCACCCAATGAATGGTCAGGGCCTAGGATCTTATGCGTGTATTCTGGGCTCGCACATGACACACTCCCTCCCCTCACACAACATCATCATGAGATGATGTATACCTACCCACCAGGCCCAGTTCATGAGATAGTTTGTCAGACCATGTTCCTGCCTGACCCCAGTTCATGCTTCATTGCCATCGTTCACTTTCCTGATGGTCTTCTTTCCTGTCATTCCTCTCTTGCTTCCCTAGTAACGAGGCCTTTTTTTTGTAAATAAAAACCAACCTTGTTGATATAAATTGATGACCAATGCCTTCCTACCATGGAACTGCTTTTGGATGATGATGGAGTGATTATGGAAGAGCATGCATCGAAGATATATCCATGCATCTAATGTCCTGGATCAATCGCATTGTTGTAATTATGCTGGTTTTGATGGCGCCGTGCAGCAAAGAAAACCATTGAACGGCATAGACCATCATAAACTTTGCTCGTAATCACAACTATCAACCCCTGTCTGAAGTCTTGTATTTTGATTTTTCCCCCCCCCCCAAAAAGGTATTTGGATCCTTGTTGGACTAAACAAGAACGGCATGGTGATTGGTGAAGAGTATGACTTGGAAGAAGTCGGCATCCTAGAAAGATGGGATATCGTCCGTAACAAATTGTATTCTTTTGTAAAATTAATTTTTTAAAAATAATACTCTTTACCTAATCCACATATTTTACATATCCTATTTTAAATTCTTTCTTCTTCTTTTACTAATTTTTTTAGCATGTAATGTGCATGTCTGTTATTATTATCTTCATAAATTCAAAATGATATATCAAAAAAATATTTATATTATTAAATTAAATTTTAATATTGGAGGTAAAATCTATGGTATTTTAAAAAATAAATTCTCTAATACTACTCTAAATGAACTTGATTCATTGAGCAGAAGAAAAAAAACCAACTCAATCTATAAATTTATTTAAGACTTGCTTGGATTTTTTGTAGAATTGGACCGAAAATCTAACAAGAATCGGATTTGGCTCATCCAACATGATCTTGTAAATTATATGCACAAATTATATCTAGTATTATAGGATATAAGGCTTGGCCTAGCTTGTATCAGTTGGACGTCTTTCAATCCATTCTTGTATGATAGAAAGAGGATCCAACGATTTTTTTTTTTTTTTTGTCCTTATGGAATTTGGACCGGTCCTCTTTGAAAAGATTCATATGAATACTATGAATTTGAGTCTCGCCTGGCATGGATCCTTATAAATTATTGCACAGGATGATCCAAATAGATCCTAAGTGTTTATACCGATGACGTAGATTTCAGTCTTGCTTTCACTTGATTACTATCGGATTTAAAACAGGGGAAGAAAATATAAGGGATTTTATGGGGAAATCCCAACAGATCCGGAGAGATCTGGCAGGATGGATGGACAGAGGCAATGATCACAGAAAGCATGAGAAGGGGAAGGAAAAGCGTCGAACAGCCTCCGAAAAACAAAAATCTTGTAAGATTTTTTTCCCTTCTCGTAAGATACGGGCTACGTGTGGGGTGGAATGGTCCGGTTGTTCGCGGTCCGGATTACTCCCCGAGGCCCTAAAAAGCAAGAGCAAAACTAAAGACACCGAGGACCAGATAACCTTGCTTTGACCCATCCAATCATAACGGCTTGCAAAATCCACAGCAAATGGAGGTCCTCCCCTGGACTGACCTCCATCTTACATCTAGTCCCAAATTAAATCCCTTGATACTACTCTTCCTTGGCTTAATTGCATCTAGATTCGAGACATCCAGTTCTTATTGTCAGTTCTGTTCACAACTTCCTCCCGCAGCTTTCACAACCTGGTAGAAGGAAGAGAAACCAACTCTGTTAGGTTGTCAGCATCAATCATTTACGTTTTGACTTTCCTCTGAATGTAATAAATAATAAAATATTAGAGTAATGGATGAGATGAGTACATGCAGAGAGAGAGAGAGAGAGAGAGAGCGTCTATGACTTAAAGATGAATGCGTTCAACAGTGTCTGTATTGATGGTTTATCAGAATCTTGTGACATTTCAAAGCTGCTGAAGCTGCAAAGATGACAGCTCTTGATGGCATGCCCCAAGTTTTCGGTACAAGGCCTGACAAAACTGTAGTTTCTGAAACCACCGAGCTGTCGGTCCATTTCTACGGTGCATTGCTGTCACGCCCCGAATCCAACATCCGGATCGGATACGTGATGGCCGCACACTCCTTAGAGTAAACCCTAAAGAATATGCAAGGCCAAATAAATCATTATAATCTTATCAACCATAATATTTAATTTCAACAGTAATTCATAAAACTTGCATAATAACAATTAACATTCCTTCAATTCTCTGATCAGATACTATGACACTCTATTTATCCTTCTGCTCACCCGTAAATCCAAGCCATAGCCAATCTAAGTCATCCTGCAACTCTGAGAAAAAAAAAGAAAGATGAAGGGGTGTGAGCTTTACAGCCCAGTAAGAATTCCCATATCACACTGATATAGTAATATAGTCTGAAAATAAGGATAAGCAATAAAATATAAAATCTCATGTTCAATGTCCAGAATAATGCAAACATTCATAAATTTTCTGTCTTGTCAAAATAGATGCATCATCATATGTTAACCGGTGAAACACTTTTGTTCAACAATTGTTTCATATCTTATCTTTCATTTCTACTTTCATAATCATATGATTTTAACATTTTCTTTCTGGCTCTGGACTATCCAAGTCTATACCTCAGTCATCATCCGGATCGAATCCACTTTAAAAAGTCTTTCAAGACTGTCCCAGGATGAGCTCCTGGCCGGCTGTCCCACGTACCAAAGCCCGTGAGAGGCTGTCCCAGGCATAAGCTCCTGGTGGGCTGTCCCAGGTATGAGCTCCTGGCCGGCTGATCCACCTGTAAGCCAGTGGGGGCTGTCCCAGGCATAAGCTCCTGGCGGGCTGTCCCAGGCATAAGCTCCTGGCCGGCTGTTCCACATGACAAGGCTAGTCCATACCATATATCTCTTTCTTTTCATTTAATTATTATGTGTTGATTTCATTAATCAATTCTGTCTTGCATTATGATCAATTCAGATATGTCATATCCATATAATCATGCCATCAATCTCTGATACATATATATTGACATAACATACTCATGCTCAAAATCAAATAACAGTATCTCAGATATAATAAATTCATCGATCTCAAATCCGATAACGCAAAACCAATAATGCAAGACCAACAGTAAAATAGCATATATAATAGTGATCATGTACAGGGATTCTTACCTTTACCGGTGACTGATCCAAACACAGAAGTCAATGTTCTTCTTTGATTTATGAATTTCTCTAACAAGATATTCCACTCGATATCATATGCAGACAATCATCTCTTCATAACCCTGATCAATATAAAAATCACATATATGGAGAAAATTATCGATAATCGATCTGATAACACAAATCTAGGATCTCTCTTAGGATTAACCAAAATTAGGATTTACCTAAGTATCTGGATCCTCCACTGATCCATAAGACTTCTAGAGAGAGAAAATCCATGAAGAGAGAGAAAATTTTAGAGAGAGAAGTAGAGAGAGAAAGTGGAGAGAGAAATCTTCATATCCTTCCGATGAGGCACTCATGATCGAGATCATCAGAGGTCCTATCAGGGTGACTCAATATGAATCAAGTGTTACAAATTTTGAATAGGATCGAACTGGGATCAGATCTACCGCACGAATTTCGGAGCAACCTCAGATCATCTTATTTTCATCTTCAAGTTTATTCTAGGGTTCATAATGCAATCAGAGAAGAAGAAAAGATCCCAGAGAGACAAAATCCGTAAAGAGAGAGAAAAGTCTAGAGAGAGAATCTAGAGAGAGAAAATATAGAGAGAGAAGGTAGAGAGAGGAGAGAGAAAAGAGAGAGAAAGAAGAGAGAAAGGAGAGAGAGGAAAATTCTCTCTCTTCTTCTTCTTATTTTATTTTATTTTATTTTATTTTTTTATTCTTTTTTTTTCCTTTTTCTATTCTTTTTTTTTTCTTTTTCCTTTTTCTTTTCTTTTTCTTTTTCCTTTTTCTTTTCTTTTTCTTTTCTTCTTCTTCTTCCTTTCTTCTTTTCTTCCCGCGGCCACCATTGGCTGAAACAGGGGAGGACCGTGAGGTCCCCCCCGGTGGCTCGGGCTCCGGCAGCTTGGCCGGAGATCCGACAACAGCGGCG
Organism: Elaeis guineensis; assembly: GCF_000442705.2. Classification (NCBI taxonomy): domain Eukaryota; kingdom Viridiplantae; phylum Streptophyta; class Magnoliopsida; order Arecales; family Arecaceae; genus Elaeis; species Elaeis guineensis. The sequence continues at coordinate 11,046,785 of NC_026005.2, read as the reverse complement.
ATGGGGTTCGGCCGGCGGCGAAGAGGAGGACGGCGGCAAAAACAAAGAAAAAAAATCAGAAAACAGGGGATCCGTCCCCTTTCTTCGTGATTTCCGGCCATTGGCCGATCGCCGGCGGTCGAAATTTTCAGGGAAGGAAGAGAGGGAGATGGGGGTTCGGTCTCGGGAATGGGACGCCGCAACCGGCGGCGCCGGTGGCCGGAAAAGAGAGGGAAGAGTTCGGCCGAAACAGAGCAAAAACAGGGTCATTTTATTCATGAATTTTCCGGCGATCCTGACGGCCGACGAGGGTGCACGAAGCCGTAGAAAAGATGGGAAGGAAGAGAGGAAAGAGGAGAAGGGCTTACCTCCGACTCCGATGAGGTCTCCGACGAGTATTTGAGATGAACACGATGAGGACATCCGCGGCTTCAACGAAAAAATTCGAGAAAAATAAAAGAAAAATCCGGTGCTCGTCGTGACCAACCTTAGAGGGAAGGAGAGGGGGGTTTTATAGGATGTAGGGGAGGTCGAATCCGCCTCGGATTCAACCTCTCCACCGGTGATTTGGGTGGAAGAAGACTCCCAGCGGGAGTCTTCTTCATCATTTTTTTTTTTTTTTTTTTTTGTAATGTTTTGGGCTTTTTGGGCTGATTTGGGCCGGGGTGTTACATTCTCCCCCCTTCAAATAATTTCGTCCTCGAAATTAAGTTATGTTGTTTGAGATATATTCTAAAGTATACATTCTTCATGTCATTCTCAAGCTTACAATAATGTCTTTTATTTCTCATGATTTTGTTATAACAAAAATTATTTGAAATCTCAAACTCATCCTTTCTTATTGATTTCTCAACTTTTTGAAGAACTGTAACATTTTGGACTTGTATTAATATACCACCATTATTTGTCTAATACATTTCACTCGAAATTCATAATTATCTCATACTACCCCTGATAAATAAAGATCAAACATCGAGCACTCTTTACAATCATCGATTTCTTTCTTCACTTGATTTTTTTCAACAAATTTTTATATATAGACTCTCATCTTAAGAAAAATCTCAATCTTCTATATCAGTTCGAGTAACAATATTAAATTTAAAAAAAATATGAGATCTATGTTAGGACATTCTAAATTTGAACTAATATCAGAACTATCAAGCTATTAATAAACTTGAGATATCTAAAATTTCTTGGCATTATCTACAATGAAGCAACCTACTAACAAAATTTATCCGACTATGATCAGAACAAAAAAATTATTCTTTATTAGCAACTAATGTATTCCATAATATCTTCAGAATCAAAGAATTAATATTTCTAATCAATTTAACCCACCATGCTTTTGCTGCGCACTCTGATCTTGGTTTATCAAATTATATAATTATATCAAAGATAAAAATATCCTTATATGTTAGATCGATCTAAGATAGATCCAACCTTCAAATTTCAGATAAAACTTAGGGCAAAATTTTAAGTTTCTTCATCTTTACTACCTTTGGGTATAGCATATAAAAATTAAATCTTGATCTACTTCCTATATTTGAAATTATTGTATAAGTTTCATCACTCTTTCAAGAATCCAACATATCTAGAATCAATTAGAGTTAACTTTAGATTTACCTTACAATCATTTAGATAATTTCTAAATCAATCTTCCTTTTTTTTTAAAAGAATTAATTCTAATTTGACAACTAAAAGAACTCAAGTCAACATCCTTAAGTAGAATCAACTTGATTATTTCTTATAGAATTCTCTTCATCATAACTATTAATATTAATCAATAAATCTATACAAAATCTTGTCCCTTGTATAAGTCATTCAAACTTTAACACTAGTAAGATATCTTATTTCAATTCAGAAATTCAAACTCTGACTTGAATAATTAATACACTTCACCATCTTCAACAATCACAAGAAAAATTAAAAAAAATCTAATCCAAAGATAGTAATATGAATTATTAAAGATTTCATCATAACCTGTATATCATACTCTGACAAAATAAATTTTCTTCTTTACTTTAACAACAATATCAAAATACTTTTGATCTACTTAGAAAAATAAACTTTTGACTTGAAATTCAATGCAACTTGAAAGATCAAGGAATCATATTCAGAATATAATATTTTGAGTAACCAAAAATTTTACCAAGATGTGTATCTCATATTCTCATAATAAAATTCAAGTATATTTTTCATTTAAAATTGAGTTTCATATATGATCCTCTTATAGATTCAATGTTCAAAAAATATTTCTCTCTCATATGATGAAATTTCTTCTTAGACCATACCCTAATTAACTTTCTTTTGATAAATCCAAAATTCATAACGCATCAGACAATTATCATCGAAATTAGAAAAGTATCATGATCTTCAATCATAAAATCATCTAGTATACTCAACATAACTTATCAATACCTCCCACTTCATTCCAAGGTCAACTCTTTTCATACTTAGGTCAACCTTACTAATTGAAATCTAAGATATAACTCGTCAATTTTATTATAGATATCATATGCCACTTATACATAAATTTTATCTTAATATCTATTGATTCGAAATCTAAATATTGAATCTTCTTTATCATGTTCCTCATGATCATAACCTAAGTTAAAATTAAAATTCTGAATAATTATAACCTTAAACTCAAATACCACTTAAATCATATTTTCTGATGATCATAACCTGAACTATAATATTATTCTATCATATCTTTAATAATCATAATCTTAAACTCTGATTTTATCAATCATACTCTATTGATTATAATCTCAAAGTTTTGATATCACTTATATGACAATTCTTAGTGACCTTAAACTTGGGCTCTAGTACTGTTCTGTCATATCCTAATCACTTATATCATTGTCTCCAAATGAACGTAACCTAAGCTCTAAGCTCAGATGCCACTCTGTCACATCCTACTGATCTTACATAAAGTTTTAATATCTCTTCATAATCTCTAGTGATCTTAAACCTAAGCTTTGATATTATTCTATCACATCCAAATCATTTATATTGTAATCTCCAATGATCATAACCTAAGCTCTGATATTACTCTGTAATATTCTAATCACTCATATCATAATCCCTAACGATCATATCCTATGCTCTGATACCATTTTGTCACGCCCCGAACCCAACACCCGGGTCGGATACGTGATGGCCGCACACTCCTTAGAGTAAACCCTAAAGAATATGCAAGGCCAAATAAATCATTACAATCTTATCAACCATAATATTTAATTTCAACAGTAATTCATAAAACTTGCATAATAACAATTAACATTCCTTCAATTCTCTGATCAGATACTATGACACTCTATTTATCCTTCTGCTCACCCGTAAATCCAAGCCATAGCCAATCTAAGTCATCCTGCAACTCTGAGAAAAAAAAAGAAAGATGAAGGGGTGTGAGCTTTACAGCCCAGTAAGAATTCCCATATCACACTGATATAGTAATATAGTCTGAAAATAAGGATAAGCAATAAAATATAAAATCTCATGTTCAATGTCCAGAATAATGCAAACATTCATAAATTTTCTGTCTTGTCAAAATAGATGCATCATCATATGTTAACCGGTGAAACACTTTTGTTCAACAATTGTTTCATATCTTATCTTTCATTTCTACTTTCATAATCATATGATTTTAACATTTTCTTTCTGGCTCTGGACTATCCAAGTCTATACCTCAGTCATCATCCGGATCGAATCCACTTTAAAAAGTCTTTCAAGACTGTCCCAGGATGAGCTCCTGGCCGGCTGTCCCACGTACCAAAGCCCGTGAGAGGCTGTCCCAGGCATAAGCTCCTGGTGGGCTGTCCCAGGCATGAGCTCCTGGCCGGCTGATCCACCTGTAAGCCAGTGGGGGCTGTCCCAGGCATAAGCTCCTGGCGGGCTGTCCCAGGCATAAGCTCCTGGCCGGCTGTTCCACATGACAAGGCTAGTCCATACCATATATCTCTTTCTTTTCATTTAATTATTATGTGTTGATTTCATTAATCAATTCTGTCTTGCATTATGATCAATTCAGATATGTCATATCCATATAATCATGCCATCAATCTCTGATACATATATATTGACATAACATACTCATGCTCAAAATCAAATAACAGTATCTCAGGTATAATAAATTCATCGATCTCAAATCCGATAACGTAAAACCAATAATGCAAGACCAACAGTAAAATAGCATATATAATAGTGATCATGTACAGGGATTCTTACCTTTACCGGTGACTGATCCAAACACAGAAGTCAATGTTCTTCTTTGATTTATGAATTTCTCTAACAAGATATTCCACTCGATATCATATGCAGACAATCATCTCTTCATAACCCTGATCAATATAAAAATCACATATATGGAGAAAATTATCGATAATCGATCTGATAACACAAATCTAGGATCTCTCTTAGGATTAACCAAAATTAGGATTTACCTAAGTATCTGGATCCTCCACTGATCCATAAGACTTCTAGAGAGAGAAAATCCATGAAGAGAGAGAAAATTTTAGAGAGAGAAGTAGAGAGAGAAAGTGGAGAGAGAAATCTTCATATCCTTCCGATGAGGCACTCATGATCGAGATCATCAGAGGTCCTATCAGGGTGACTCAATATAAATCAAGTGTTACAAATTTTGAATAGGATCGAACTGGGATCAGATCTACCGCACGAATTTCGGAGCAACCTCAGATCATCTTATTTTCATCTTCAAGTTTATTCTAGGGTTCATAATGCAATCAGAGAAGAAGAAAAGATCCCAGAGAGACAAAATCCGTAAAGAGAGAGAAAAGTCTAGAGAGAGAATCTAGAGAGAGAAAATATAGAGAGAGAAGGTAGAGAGAGGAGAGAGAAAAGAGAGAGAAAGAAGAGAGAAAGGAGAGAGAGGAAAATTCTCTCTCTTCTTCTTCTTCTTATTTTATTTTATTTTATTTTATTTTTTTATTCTTTTTTTTTTCCTTTTTCTATTCTTTTTTTTTTCTTTTTCCTTTTTCTTTTCTTTTTCTTTTTCCTTTTTCTTTTCTTTTTCTTTTCTTCTTCTTCTTCCTTTCTTCTTTTCTTCCCGCGGCCACCATTGGCTGAAACAGGGGAGGACCGTGAGGTCCCCCCCCGGTGGCTCGGGCTCCGGCAGCTTGGCCGGAGATCCGACAACAGCGGCGATGGGGTTCGGCCGGCGGCGAAGAGGAGGACGGCGGCAAAAACAAAGAAAAAAAATCAGAAAACAGGGGATCCGTCCCCTTTCTTCGTGATTTCCGGCCATTGGCCGATCGCCGGCGGTCGAAATTTTCAGGGAAGGAAGAGAGGGAGATGGGGGTTCGGTCTCGGGAATGGGACGCCGCAACCGGCGGCGCCGGTGGCCGGAAAAGAGAGGGAAGAGTTCGGCCGAAACAGAGCAAAAACAGGGTCATTTTATTCATGAATTTTCCGGCGATCCTGACGGCCGGCGAGGGTGCACGAAGCCGTGGAAAAGATGGGAAGGAAGAGAGGAAAGAGGAGAAGGGCTTACCTCCGACTCCGATGAGGTCTCCGACGAGTATTTGAGATGAACACGATGAGGACATCCGCGGCTTCAACGAAAAAATTCGAGAAAAATAAAAGAAAAATCCGGTGCTCGTCGTGACCAACCTTAGAGGGAAGGAGAGGGGGGTTTTATAGGATGTAGGGGAGGTCGAATCCGCCTCGGATTCAACCTCTCCACCGGTGATTTGGGTGGAAGAAGACTCCCAGCGGGAGTCTTCTTCATCATTTTTTTTTTTTTTTTTTTTTTTTGTAATGTTTTGGGCTTTTTGGGCTGATTTGGGCCGGGGTGTTACAATTGCGCTTAGAAGAGTTTACCGTCAACAAATTGTGATTTTGAAAATCAAGCCCTTATGTTATGGATACTGATTTTGCTTTGTTCTAGCTGAATGTCTTCCCTCTCTGTGAAGTTCTTTTGTGCTTTTACCTGAGTTTTATGCATTTCGGCTTTAAAGATTAGCTATGAAGATATGTATTAGCATGCATTTAGTCTTACACCAACGATACATTAGGTAGATTTTGAATATTTATATATAATTAAAAAATTTAATAATATTTTTTGTTTATTTTTTTTTTATGAGATTTGGATCATGATAAAATGGCGTAAGGATAAGTTTAGTCTACGATATGTGAATCAGAGAACACTGAAGTATAAATTTATTTAAGTTGATCATGAGTTATTTATGATTGAATTTGTGATATTTGTGAATGAATATTTTTTTTGATGGCCAAGATGATCAAATTTAAATGGGAGTCAAATTTTTTTATTGAGACGATGGACAAACATGCATCAGTTGATTTTTATTTTTTATTTTTGGATGATAGGGAAGGCAATAACCACTCGGTCTTTCGCATAAGTTGATCTCACCAATAAAATAGATGGATCGAAGGTACTCAAACAGAGCGTGACTGCTTTATGTTGCAAAAGAAAATAATTCTATTTCAACATCTGTCATACAAGTTCTGTCGAAAAAGAACTTGTGTCATGCAAGTAAATTGAAGTACAGGCCGTAGTAGCAGTTATAATAGCAGTAGAATTATCAGCAGAAGCTGCTCTCCATTAACTTGACAAAGTCATTGAAGTCAATCTGTCCCATCCCTGCTTTCATCATTTGTTTGCGTGCTTCCAAGGACAGACAGACCTTCTTTGCAGCCCGGTTTTGGGAGAAAATTCTGCAGTTTCACTGCATCTATGAACCCATCGAAGTTGTCGTCGAACACACAGAATGTCTCTGTTAGGATTTGACGCCTCAAGATTCAGCCCACATTGAGCCCACAGCGAGGTTCGCGGCGAAAAATGGAGTCCAACGAGACCAAGATCACCTGAATCGGAGCTCGGATGGAGAAGATACGAGCTTTCGAAAATAGCACGAAAACCGAGGCGGCGGAGGACCGCCGGCGACCGGCGGCGGGCGGCAGCGGCGCGGCCGCAGGCGGCGGCGCGCGGGACGCGCGTCCCAGGCCCGCTGGCCCGCGTGGGACGCGGGACCCAGGCCCGGGCGGGACGCGGGACCCAGGCCCGCGCGGGACGCGCGTCCCAGGCCCAGGCCCGCGCGGGACGCGCGACCCAGGCCCAGGCCCGTGCGGGACGCGCGACCCAGCAGCCTGCTGGCCCATTCCCGGTCCACCGTGGACCGGGTGGTCCACGGCGCGGCCTGTGGACCGCGTGGACGTTTCCCACTCGTTTCTCGCGGTCCACGGCCCTATTCCGTGGACCGGAGCGCGATCTAAGGGTCCAGAGAGCTCCCGGTGTTGATCGGACGGCTTGGGACGTGATTTGGCTTGATTAAGGATTCCTAATCACCCTCTAACCTATGTTTAAGGCTTTAAAAGGCCTGAGACACAGCAGAGAACGAGCGGGTTTTGGTTTCTCGCCGCCGTACGAACCGAGGAGAGAGAGAGAGAGGCGTGAGGCGCTGTGAGAGAAGGAGCAGGAGGCTCCTGGACAGCGGTCGCCAGGCTCTTCAGGGGTTCAGGGGGTCTCCAAGAGAGAGAGAGCTTTTGTGAGGGGAACTTCATGTGAGAGAGAATTGGGTGTACAAGGGTTGAGGGTGAGGTCTCCTCTTGTAAAATTTTCTTTTCATAGTGAAGTTTGCATGCCCCGTGGAGGCGAGCCCTTTTGTGGCTGATCCACGTATTTTGATTGTTTTTTCTTCTGTTTTGTTTCTTCTTTCTTCCTGCTGCATCGCGTGGTACTGAAAGGGTCTTGGGAGGTGGTGTCCTGGCCAGACATCCACCCAACAAGTGGTATCAGAGCAAGGCGGTACAAGGACGCAGATTGCAGTGGTGGTGAGCAAGACTGAAGATGGAGAAAACAGGAACAATCAGGATGGAGATCAACAAGTTTGATGGTAAGAGCAATTTCTCCTTGTGGCAGGCAAGGGTGAAGGACGTGCTCATCCAACAGGGGTTGAACGAAGCTCTCTTGTGCGATGAGAAACCGACCACCATGGAGGTGCGGGATTGGAAACGGCTACAGATGCAGGCGGTGAGTACCATCCGCATGTACCTGGCGGATGAGGTGGTGATCCATGTGCTGAGCGAGACTTCCCCGACGGTGCTGTGGTCGAAGCTCGAGGAGTTGTACATGGCGAAGTCTCTCACCAACACTCTTTTCCTCTGGAGGCAGTTTTACCAACTGCGGATGACTGAGGGACAAAGCGTGCAGGAGCATTTGAGCCACTTCCAGAAGATCCTCACCGACCTTCTCAGCGTTGGCGAGAACGTTGAGGAGAAGACCAGGGCGCTGGTTTTGCTGGCGTCGCTTCCTTCTTCGTACGAGTCCTTGGTGACTGCTCTTCTAGTGGGGAAGAGCACTATCAAGATGGACGAGGTCATCGCGGCGATACTCCAGAACGAGGTTCTCAGGAGGGAGAACCCAGCTTTGAGCTCAGGTGTCGATAGCTCAGCTTTGGTGGCTTCTGGAGGTGCAGGAGGCGGTAGACGGAGCGATAGGAGATCGCATCGAGGGCGGTCTAAGTCCAGGAGGGACTTGAGCAAAATCAGGTGTTACCGGTGTGAGGAGTTGGGGCATCTAGCCAGAGATTGCCCTCAACTGAAAAATCGGACGGTGGCTGCTGTAGCGACGGCCGGCAGCGATTCAGATGGAGATGTCCTGGAGATATCTGACGAGGTATCTACTTCTTCCCAGCAGTGGATATTAGATTCTGCATGCCCCTATCATGTGTGTTGCAGAGAGGAGCAGTTTGACTCCCTGGAGAACAGTGAGAGCACTGTATATCTGCCGGATGGATCGAGCTGTGCGATCAGAGGCATTGGGACGGTCAGCTGGAGGACACATGACGGTGTAGTGAGGAGATTGGGGGAGGTCCGATACATACCCAATTTCAGGCGGAATCTTATCTCACTTAGCAGACTGGATTCGAGAGGCTACAGGACGGTAGCTGGTGGAGGAATCCTGAGGGTGCTACGCGGCGATAGGATTGTGCTGGAGGGGAAGAAGGGGAGCAGAGGACATTATTACCTGGCAGGGAGCCCAGTGCGAGGTGGAGCATCGGGAGCCAGGTGGAGCTCAGAGCGAGGTGGAGCTCCAGGAGGCGGATCGGGCACGAGACAGGAGACTCGGGAGGACGAGAGGCGACGTCGCAAGGTAAGATTCCTATTGCCGCAGGATGATGCCCCGAACAGGTCTCAGGTCAGGAGGAGCACAGCATACGACGGAGATGGGATCGAGCAGCCTGGCTCGACTCCCATGTTTGCCCATCCATGATCAGCAGGCGATTGCCCCAGGGCATGGGGGCGAGGAGATCCAGAAGCTCTCAGAGTTTGGAGGAGGCTGAATATCGAGTCGAGGTGGAGATTGTTAGGATTTGACGCCTCAAGATTCAGCCCACATTGAGCCCACAGCGAGGTTCGCGGCGAAAAATGGAGTCCAACGAGACCAAGATCACCTGAATCGGAGCTCGGATGGAGAAGATACGAGCTTTCGAAGATAGCACGAAAACCGAGGCGGCGGAGGACCGCCGGCGACCGGCGGCGGGCGGCAGCGGCGCGGCCGCAGGCGGCGGCGCGCGGGACGCGCGTCCCAGGCCCGCTGGCCCGCGTGGGACGCGGGACCCAGGCCCGGGCGGGACGCGGGACCCAGGCCCGCGCGGGACGCGCGTCCCAGGCCCAGGCCCGCGCGGGACGCGCGACCCAGGCCCAGGCCCGTGCGGGACGCGCGACCCAGCAGCCTGCTGGCCCATTCCCGGTCCACCGTGGACCGGGTGGTCCACGGCGCGGCCTGTGGACCGCGTGGACGTTTCCCACTCGTTTCTCGCGGTCCACGGCCCTATTCCGTGGACCGGAGCGCGATCTAAGGGTCCAGAGAGCTCCCGGTGTTGATCGGACGGCTTGGGACGTGATTTGGCTTGATTAAGGATTCCTAATCACCCTCTAACCTATGTTTAAGGCTTTAAAAGGCCTGAGACACAGCAGAGAACGAGCGGGTTTTGGTTTCTCGCCGCCGTACGAACCGAGGAGAGAGAGAGAGAGGCGTGAGGCGCTGTGAGAGAAGGAGCAGGAGGCTCCTGGACAGCGGTCGCCAGGCTCTTCAGGGGTTCAGGGGGTCTCCAAGAGAGAGAGAGCTTTTGTGAGGGGAACTTCATGTGAGAGAGAATTGGGTGTACAAGGGTTGAGGGTGAGGTCTCCTCTTGTAAAATTTTCTTTTCATAGTGAAGTTTGCATGCCCCGTGGAGGCGAGCCCTTTTGTGGCTGATCCACGTATTTTGATTGTTTTTTCTTCTGTTTTGTTTCTTCTTTCTTCCTGCTGCATCGCGTGGTACTGAAAGGGTCTTGGGAGGTGGTGTCCTGGCCAGACATCCACCCAACAGTCTCCTTCACTTCCTCCAAGCCAGGCTTAAACATGAAGTAAAGCTCATCATAGCCCGTGTGCTCCTCAAAGCACCTGCCTTCCTGACTAGAAGGCATGGAAGGGATGCCAATTCTCTGCAGCACCATCTCCACATCTTGAGTGCTGCGATCCAGGTCTCTTTTGGCCAGAATAGATGTGTTCATTTTGTGCTGTTCGCTGTGAATTTAAATTGAAAAATTGAGAAACTTAATATGGTACAATCTAAGCAAACACAGGAAGCTCCAAAAGAGCTACTGAAGTTTGATGACCAGTTGATGGTTGCGCAAGAGAAGAACAATTAGAAAGCGAGCAAGAAAGGATTCCAAGATATGCGTTTTCCTTTTGAAAAGAAAAGAAAGGCATCTCCTGGAATCCTTTCTCACTCTCTCTCATTGTACCGGGAGATGTCTTTTCCATTGGTTTTTCTTGCTCATCTGAATAAAAAAGAAGGAAGAAAGCAGAAGAAGAGATGGACTCAGATTAGTATATCAAAATAGCTCTGGACTTGATTAGGATATCAAAATAGCTGTCAAGGTAGAGAAAGGATCGTGTTTGGTGCAATGTCCAAAAGTTGATAGAATGACAGAAGAAGAGGTAGCTATTTGCCTTGATCAATGATAAAGAAGAAAAAGAAGCAGTAGCTATTGCAACTACTTCAGAAGCACCTTCCCATTGCATTAAGAACTTTTGATTTAGTGATTACAGCATTACTGATGAAGATTTTCACTTCATTTTGGGGGGAGGTCTCAGTCCCTCCATTTTCCTTCAAAAGAAAAAAGAAAAAAAAAATTCATTTCAAAAGTCACAAATAAGAAAATAACGGTTAGGGATGCCAATTTTTTGTTTATATATATTTCTAATGTTTTCCCGTGATCTGTATGGATGTTTTGAAGGGTTGCTGGTAAAAACCATCTTGATGTATATATCTACTGCAAAACAGAGGTTTGTTCTGATTTTTTTTTTTTTTGTTTTGAGAAATCATGTACCTGATGGTGCAAGGAAAAAGAAGGGAGAAATGGAGTTTCAGAGTATTCAGTTTAAACCCCATTATATTTGCTTTCTTGGCAGCCTATTTTCGTTCCTACTTGAATCCTTCCAATTTGGTACCTTCAGTTGAAAACCTCCAATTCTTTTTTAATGCTCAGCATTGCAACCTATGTTATGCCAATGCACAAAATTGTCCAGAATATTGGGTAGAACGTTATCTAGAAGTTTTCTTTTTCCTGTGAGATCTTCTATGCGGTGGATTTCTGAAGTTATAGATGACATGGCTACTTGTACAATTTTTCTTTTCATGCAATTGCATTACTAACACTAAGGCAGGACACCTTGCAGAAAGGTCGAGCCACCTCAATAGCTTATATGGGAGCAAAGAACCAGAAATGTTGTTGACCATCATCTGTTCGTGATACTATGGTCTATTAGCCCATTCATGACAAACAAACTTGTTTGAGGCTCTCTTGTTGCCTTTGACATTTTCTTTGTATTCCGCACACTGAAAATAGTTCTTATTGACATGGATGGGAGCATATAAAGGAAACCCCAAAGTAGAAATAAAGCATTATTAGCTACACCAATTCATGTCTATTTTATTTTACAATTGTTCGCAGTTGCCATGCATTCTGCATTTTTAATGCGAATCATCTGATAGTCAGAAGAAATAAAAATCCACATATTTTCATGCAGTTTTGAGATAATTTCTCTTTTTTTGGCCTACCTTCATACTTGAAGTTGCTATTTCCCATCTGCATACTGGTTGGAGTATTTGTTGATTAAGCTGTTCTTTTTTTCTTCTTTTTTTTTTTTTTTTGGTACAATGTTCTTGTTCACCCAGCCTCCGATTTCTAAAAATTTAAAAAATTAATTTTTTTTGTTAAAAAAAACATCTGTACTTGTAATCATATGAACAGAGGATTCCATATACAGTGCATGATAACACTGGGTGCTCTCCCTTATTTTTATGCTGAAAGACAGGTGAACTGCTAAGACATCAGAATTGGATTCGGAATTTCCTTATGGAATAACACTAGCGATTGGGTTTTGCATCTAAACATTATTGGTGTCTCAACCGAGGATGAAGTTTTTGCAACTGATGGATTTACATTCTGGCATTATGGATCATGGATGACATTTAATTCTTCATTGAAGAAAAATTTCAAGTGCATTCTTTCAAAATTCCTTTATGATTATGAATGCCTGGTTTTGGTCGGATTATCATCAAGCAACAATTTTTGGTCAGATTACCCCCACTTTTGTTAGGAAGAGCAGCTGAAATTGAGCAAGCTGGTAAGATGTGGCGTTGACTTCCTAGTTTCCAATCTCAAGTACTAAACTTAGGTGCCCATATCATAATCTCAACATGCAATCTGTCTGTTGTTGTCTGATTTTGTCTCTCTGCATTTCCTCTATTATTCATCATTTTACCATTCAACCTTCCCTCAAAAAAAAAAAAAAAAAAAAAAAAAACTGATATTTCATTGGTATTTAAAATATGTATTGATAGAGAACCGTCTAATAAGAAATGAATATTGGGTTTCCCTCTCCGTTTGCCTTCTTCTCCTCTTTCTTCCTCTCCTCTCTTTCCTCCTCTTCTTCTACTCTCTCCTTCTTCTGTCCTGCGTCATGTATTATAGGTTTGGAGAGTTCAGCAAGCCATGACAGTTGTTTGCAGTCTAAAAATATAGTCATTCTGCTTGCATGCCCCTCATGGACAACAACATCATTTCTACACTGCAGTCCGCTTTAATCTAAAATTATATCAATAGCTTTTATAATACTACTAAATTTTTAGTTCTTTGTCAACAAAGAGCCAACATCAACATCTATTGATGACATGGTAATAATCTATACCATTAGCTTAGCTCACTCTGTTGAATGTCCAACTTTGAGTTATTATTATTCCATTAGTTACTGTTAGAAATATAATGGTTTGTTGGTGAGTTATTCCAAGGCGTACTGCAATACCATTTTACTTAAGACGTGTTAATCCCCATCAGAAGTTGTGCAATCGGGGTCTTGCGATAGCCTGTAGGATACAATGAAGCCCACTTGTTCGGCGGTACTTTGCACTCGTAACGTCGGACCACTAAGCACGCCGGTGTTACAGAATTATCTATCTCTTTTATTGTTTTTTGTAGCAGACGTTAATAGAGATGATTTGAGCACAAAGAGGAAGAGATGTTGGATTTTCTGATCATATCTGTTTGGTTTCATAGGTCAGATATTTATAATATATGAAAAGACACTTTTGAAAAGACATCTCAACAGATGCAATTTTTTCAATCAAGCAGTTATCATAACTACCAAATGAATTGGAACTATTCGTTTGAAATTCAAAATCCAAAAGAATAAATAATAACCGCAAATAAGTGTTAATTATTATATTTAACAGTTCAAATGCCAAGCGCCAATGCGCCAGGTGCCAAGTGCCATATTAAGTAATTAATTAATTATTATATATATATTAATTAATTATTATATCCATCTAGGTCACCTAGGTTTGCCACATGGCCAACAAACCAAACACAACTTTATCCAATCTAGATGGCATGTGCAAAATCCTTTATAAACTAGAGTCCCAACCCTTGAGTATCCAACGTGGGACAAAATCCCACCAAAACTTTTTCTTATGTGGGCTTGGGCTTGGTCCCAAATAACTCCCGCACCTCATCATATTTGGGCTTGGGCTTGAACCCTATATTTTGAAAATAATTTCAACAGTTACAACGGGTAATTGGAGAAATGATTATTAAGAGTCTAGCATAAGAAAATTATTTAGCCTTCCCCCTTTGTGGCATCCATCCCATGTAAATAAACTCATAGAAAGCTTAATTCGATAATCTGGATTGACTAATCTATCTTTCCAGGCATGAAACCAAGGACCGTGGGCTGTAGAATGCTCTGCACTGCACCGAAAGAGTAAACATGTCATTCTTCTGATGTAAATATCTTGTTTGATCTATTTTCTTCTTTCAGGTATCAAAATTCTTTTGTTCAGGTCTTTCTCCAAATTCTTCTGCGCATGAGTGACTAAAATTTAACAGTTTGGTTTTCTCTCGAGAAATTTTATCAGTTTAGTTCATCACCAATCCTCTGATTCTGTTTTTTGTAGTTCTCCCTTTCATAAAGTGGATTTAGATATGAGTACAGTGGTGTGCCATTCATTTCCAAAGCTATTAAGTTCTTTTAATTTTTTAGAATGAAAACTATCTTCTTTGCAATTCCATACCGTCTTTGCTTGCTCCATGCCCTTTTTATCTTTTCCAGAGGATACTTTCTCTTTAATTAATAGCTCAGTTACCGATTCTGGAACTCTGCATCTCTATCCATGAGTCGCCATCCTCTCTATCATGAGTTCAAGTGGCTATTCAATCTTAGAGAGCCTTCTGCCTTTATATCTTTCTTTTGGCTTCTTAATTTTCATAATTCTCAAGCAACTGCTCTTATCTGTGGACATGTATGCCCTGTTAGATTGCTGTAGTTAGCAAGGAAAAATATAGATAAAACTGAAGAATTTGTAAAAGAATTTACTTGTTTTTTCTTCATGGGGACTATATTCAATGTCAAACTTTTCCTTGACGAGGAAAAGAAAAAAAAAAAAAAAAAAACAGAACAAAAGGGGAAAAAATGGAGAAATTCAGCAGAAGCTGCCCTCCATAAACTTGAGAAACTCGCTGAAATCAATTCTTCCATCTTGGTTCTCATCATGCACTGCGATCATCTGTTTGCATGAATCCAAGGACACCCCTTCTCCGAAGGCCAGCTTGGAAAGAACTCTCTGGAGCTCCATGGCATCTATGAACCCATCAGAATTCTCATCAAACACAGAGAAAGCCGCCTCCACTTCATCCAAGCTCGGCCCCTTCTCCTCAAACATGGTAGAAAGCTCATCAAAGGTCATGCGCTCCTTCAGCTGGTCGCCTTCCTGGCTCAAAGACATCCCAATCTTCTCCATGACCGTCTCCACATCTTCTCTGGTCAGCTCAAGGTCTCCTCGAGCCTCACTTGAGGTATTCTTTTCTACATGAATTCTTGACGTGGGCGTGGGGAACTCGAAGTAGGATCCCAAGATGGACAGAAATCTCAGAGAGTACTTCTGAAGAAGTATGCTGATCCAGATGCAGATCGTGCTATAGAAGAGAGAGACAGGATCTGCCAATGAGAGAGAGTGGTAGAGGGTGCATTTTGCTGTCTTCTCCATTGCCTTCTAGCTATTTGGGGAAGGGGGTGGGGGCGCGAGAGAGAAGAGAGAGAGAAGGAAGGATAGGTTGATGTTGTTTTGGTGAGGACAGGAAGGGGAGAGGATGCATGGTCTTATATTAGGGGTCTTGGTTGGCCGCCAAGATTGAGGAAGGTTCCTCTGAGGTGCACAAGGTGCGAAATGGGTCATGGAAAGGAAGAAGAAGTGGTCATATTGACAACGATGGAGGAAACAAGAGTGGTGGTTCCTGGAAGGAGCTGGGATACCCCAAAGTGGGACTGGTCGCGCGGACCTCGTGGAATTTTCCCTGAAAGGGAGAGAGGCAGGCAAGGCCTGCTTCCTTTATTTATATATTTATTTGATTAAATTACCATGACCTCCCTCAAGATTTCAGATAATTACAGATTTTTATCCCATATTTTAGAGGTATACGTTTCAGTACTTAACTTTTGCTATGCATGGCATGTGACCCCCCAACCAATATTTTTCTGTTAAACAAAAACTCTATATTTTTTTGATCAATTGATTCTAAAGATCTTTAAATCATATAATTTTTTTTTATATATAAATAGTTTAGAAATAATAGATTACATCCAATAACCTTATAATGAGGTGTAGCTTCCATTTAACTCTATGCATATTAATTTGTAAATAGTTTTGAAAGAATTCAAATATCTAAGTATTACATAAAAACATAAAAAGAGTAGATATATAATTACCAAGTATATTTATATGTACTTATGATTCTTAGTATTTTGTATTTATTTATGTAAACAATGAGAAAGATGAGAATATTAGGATAATGGCTAAACTATTGTCATTGGTAGGAATGAATAGCATGTCTAACTTGTCATCTACTAATTTTTTATGAATTAAATATAAATAATTCGTAGTGAGATAGGACTTGCCTCGAAGGTCATGCTCCTCTAGTTTCGGTTCTTGGATATATTATTTTATATGTAAATAATTCTTAATCATTTATATACTTGACTATATTTTAAAAATTAATTTGATAAAAAATTATATTTTTTAAGTTTATAATTATTTTTTAAAAAATCATAATTATTTGTTGCCCTTTTTTTGAATCCTAAGCCTTTTTTAAGGGTGAACTCAATTTACTTATCATGTAAATGGATGTACGGTTTGTTACTTAAATTTTTATGATTAATTTGGCTTCAATTTCTCTTTTCTTTTTTAAAAGAAAAATTGGGTTAGTATTTAAAAAACATAACATACATAAAAATAAGTTGTGTATTGTTGAAATTTTTTTTTTTTTTTTTTGGATGGTGATGGAGGCTGTAACCAGCCACCAAACAAATTTATTTAGATTCAGAAAATTTACAGCACCTGAAATTGTTGAAACCTTTGAAACACCTATTGAGTGAAAGCTTATCAAAAATCATCATCCTCACCTAGCAGCGACCCAAAGAGGTAGTCCATACATTTTTATCTAGAGACGGCTGGTGTTTATTCTTGGTCAAGAAAGTGTGCCTTTGAACCTTGGATGCTTTTAGAAAAGGGAAGTCGGGTTAAAATATGCAAGTTTCCAAGAGAAGTTGTTTTCTCTTTCCTTTTCTAAGTATTTGACAAGCACAAGCATTCAAATTGGGCCGTCTGATTAATAGTCTCTCATTCATCAAAGGCTCGAACGAAAGGGTATTGGACATTTGGACCCATGACATTTTCTTTAGAAAGGATATGGACACATGGCTATGGTCCACCTGCGGACTCGATCCATTGAACCTTGACTTGATGGCTGAGAGCTGCCTGTCAGACTTCAAAGATCATTGGGAAATAGGGTTTGGATTGTATCTTCCACGCAAAAGAATGATCGATCTTCTTTAATGACATCAACCGTTGATTGTATTTTGCACAGCTCTCCAAGCACAACGAACCTCTTCCTTCCATCCTTAGTAAAGATCACGACTGGCGTTGTAATTTGAAAGTTATGCAAAGCATAATTTGACGCCATGAAAAAAAGATCATTCATCAAAGGATACAACCCAAACCAACCATTGCTTCTGTTAAAGTATTCAAAATGATCCAAAGTAAAAGGTTAAAAAAGATTGGAGAGGAGATATTCTTCCCAGATAACTCTGCAATTTGATGCCGTGAAAAAAAAATCATTCATAAAAAGATGCAACCCAAACCAACCATTGCTTCTATTAAAGTATTCAAAATGATCCAGAGTAAAAGGTTGAAAAAGGTTGGAGAGGAGATATTCTTTCAAGATAACTTGTTTTTGACCGTTGATACTATACTACAAAATACCGTGCAACCATAAAATTTGAAATGGTCAAAAACTGATCTGTTGGCGTCAATCCCCTCGTCGCCTGATCGTCGAGAATGAGTACCTGCAAAACAAAGTCCACACTGATCGGAGGTGGCTCCGGCAGGGACCCTCTGATGGTCAAGTCAGAGAGGAGACTGGGCAACAGTGAAATGAAGACAGAGAACCCAATTGAGAGAGAGAAAGGGAGCAAGCCTGAGAGTTTTCTTGGAAGGCCCCTAGCACTGTTGCCCTCCCCGATATATATAGTGGAGCACGGTATGGCGCCGTCATTAATGGCGCGGACAATTGAAGAATTGTCAATTCACTGTAGAATGTCAGAGTAGTCGTGAAGGTGTCACATCGCGGTGGGGCTATCAAATCACTAGGGTTGACAATGTCCTAGGCGGGATGATGCCCTTAGGCGGCGGTGCCGCATGCTGCTGTCAGGACCGACAGCCTCTGGCAGTAGTACGGCGATCGGAGGAGTCGACCGATCTTAGGTCGGTGGCCGGCTGAGTGGCATCGGGTGGAGATTCGGACCTCTCCGACGGTCAGTCGGGCACGTTGCGGGAGTCGGTCATCGGAATCCCTGGTGCAGTCGGTAGAGAGTCGTTAATCGATCGGTAATGGCGTCCGACGATCGATCGGTCGGTCGATCGGTCGGTCGGTCGGTCGGATATGCCCGACTATGAGTCGGTATGAGCGGGATCGGTCGGTAATCCCAACATGATCAATTACTGACCACTCAGATAAATGGATCTGGAGATAGAATGGAGATTATCTGCTGGTATTGTGAGATTTTTTATATCTTACTTTTTGAATTATTTTGCATCAGGTTGTTGTGATCGTCTGTTTATATAAAAAAAAAAATCTGATCAATTTATCCGGAGGTGACCGTGCCAGGGACAAATCTCATGTGCTGGACAAACATAAAGGAATAATTGAGATATTTCTGAGTTGAGCGGGGCTAGCACGGCACGCTACACGCTTCCTGCATCTGATACATGGCATTATCTTCTTTGCACAAGGACACACAAGGACTAACAAATTTGTACAAATTATTTTAAAAAAATAATAAGCTAGAGAGAAATGTCAGTTCTAAGTAGAAAGCATATATTATCAGTTTTGGTAGGAGTACCAGAGTTTTGCGTTCTTCTTGAATCCAATGAGACATTAGCTTCAATGAATTAGGTGGCGTTCAGCCTCCTCTTTCATTCAAAAAAAAAACCAAAAACAAAAAAAAAAAAGGGAAAAGCTAATCATCCACAGTTATGTGACAATGACACGTCTTTTATAAATTTTTATAGGGAGACGGCTGGTACGTCATCTGGGTCTAAAAGTGTGCCTTTTATTTTGGACGTTGGATTGGAGTATTATAGTCGAATTGAAAGGTTGTAGTTTTCATGGAAAGTTGGAACGATTGGTAGGTTTCTTTTCCAAGCAAATGGCACGAGACAGTCGCCTAGGTTCGGCCGTCTGACGAACGGTCTCCCAGCCACCATGGGACCCATGCGAAGGCTAACTTCCGTCTACGGACAACTTGGTAGGGCCCAATCTTATGGACCAATGGCAGTGGTCAACCTCCAAACCCGACCCATTGTAATGCGATCTCAGAGGTGGGGACAGCCTCTCAAACCTAAGAAAACCGAAGGAAACGGGAATATTTCTTTCAGTAAAATGTTCAACATGGTCAAAAGTACTGCAAGGAGAAGCAACGAGGAAGCTTAGGTAATGTAATAAAAAAAATAACAAAAACAAGAGAGGATGAGTAGGTATACTTCCAAAACATCTATTTTGAGCATCCATTTTTGGTACGATGCGTTCGCAGTGTGAAACACTGCTTTGAAATTCTTCATGGTTTTTTTTTTTTAAAAAAAAAACGTCATGGTATAAAAATAATCAGTCATTTAAAAAGCACATCATATTTGACATCCCTCATTTACTGTCTAAATAACGTGTGTAGAGATAAATAAGGTTTTTAAGGAATATAGAAATAAATAAGTTGAGATAAAAAAAATGAATAGTAATCAACATGAGTCAAGAAAATAATTAGGTTAATTAAATAGACAATTGAGTGAAAATTTGGAGTGGATATGAACTCACAGCTCTAAATAAGTTTAGATATGATAACCATTTGACTTCAAAACCTTAAGCTATTCATATGAGTTGCCAAATGGAGTTTAGCAAACAGGTTTATTCTCTGGAGATCTCTTGATTGTACGTATTTGTCCTAAAAGCCTTTTGGAATTGTAGATCCTTTAAATCAGTTAATGATGAGAGGATTAGATTTTGGAAAAACAATTGGTTAGGTCCTGCTCCTCTTCCTTCCTCCGTCCATAATCTTTATTGCAAAGCAACTACAAGAAACTCCCTTGTGGCCTTATTTTGGAGCCACAAAAGGTGGCATTGGTTGATTAGAGTGTTTGGCCCCCCCCCCCTCCTTCGCAATCAGCTCATGGATCTACTTTCTTCTATTTAGCCTTCTACAAATGTGGATGTTCTTATTTGGCGACCCAGAAGTGATGATCTCTGCGGTGTTGCTTCTCACTACGAGTTCATCAACAAGTGAGGTTTATTTCGAAACTTTTACAATCTAATCTTGAAATCTAAAAAGCCAAAAAAAATCAAAAATAAATTGCATATATACAAGATTTTAGCAGGAAAAGGTTGACGAGTTAATGCCGGTGCCCTTTGTGTGAAGCGAGATCGGAGATAATATCACACTTATTTATTAAATGCCCCTTTGTCTATTCCATTTGGTCGACGATTACTTCATGGCTGAATTTTAGAGGTTTACCATGTATTCTTTCTTTCTTTTAGTTAGCTTAGAGCAGAAGCAATGTAAGATTGAATCTCCAAAGGGGGTGAGATTAAGTAGCTATGGGTATCATATGGCACGAAAGAAATGCTACAAATTTTTTGAAAAGGAAGGCTCCAGCCGGATCAATCCTCTCAAAGGCCTTTCACTTTTTCAATCTATGGGAGAACCTTTATTCTAGTGAGGCCTTGGACGGCCACAAGGCCATTTCCTCCCTCCTCCTTACTTTCATGTATTTTTTTTTTTTGTAGTTATTGGGATATACCGACCGACTCCTGTACGCCGACTTATTCTCAGATCGATCCGATCGACGCTCAACTCTATCTACCGGACCGACGGACGACTCTAACAATGACTCCAACAACGACTCCAACAATGGCTGCTGATAATATCCGATCGAAGGTATATCGGCCAAACAGACCAATACTGCTTCCAACCGGCCGAACGGTCGAACCCAATTCACTGACTCACTGTCGGAGATGGCAGTCGACGTCCGACTTCCACAAAGCACCAGATCAGCCGACGGTATCTCCGAGTCACCACCCGACGTCCCGGTAGTCGAATACCGACATATAGTCGGCCAGCCCGTCCAAACGCCGTACAACCACTATGGGCTGTTGTCCTGTCAAGGACATGCCGTGCGACCGTCCTGGAGCTTTGTCTTGCCAAGGTATGGGTTAATTTTGGTGACCTGACAACCTACGCCGATTTGACAGCCACCGACGATTTGACAACTCCTCAATTGTCTGCACTATTAATGACGGGACCATACTGCATTCTACTATAAAACGGGGTAAGGCAACAATTTTGGTAAGTGCCTTTAAACTCTCTAGCTCTCTAGCTCGCTCTCTCTCCCCCGCTGAGCTCCTGATTTTTTACTGTTGTCTAGTCTCTTCTCTGATTTGATCGTCGGAGGATCTCCGTAGGAGGCATCTCCGGTTAGTGAGGATTTTTTTTGCAGGTACGCGATCCCGATGATCGGACAACGGGGAGATTGGCCACAATAGTAGCTATTTTTTGTACTGTTTTCTTAATAAAATTTGGGTGGAGTTCCTCACCTCCTCCACTACCATCAAAAAGTAATTGTATTTGTTAACTACAACGTATAGCTGGGAGGTCTCCGTGATGCATTCAGAAGGCTATCACAAAGAAAAGAATTTTAACTATCATATGAATTGCGCATAACTATATTTGTCAACCATGTCCATGACTTGAAAACTAAACGACATTAATTTTAAATGTTTTATGACATTGACAAAAAAATTTATTTTTGTTTTCAAGTGAGACATGATATCACAATGATTGGAATTAGCCTTTCCAATTAACAATTTTTTATGAACAAATTATAATAATAAATGTTGCTATAAGGATTATAATATAAATAATGTAAATATAATTAAAACAATAAAATTATAATAAAAAATGTCCAAAATCTAAGAGCCAATTTTTACAAATGAGGAGAAGAATGAGCTGGGCGAATACTAAGAACTTGTGGGTTGCTCAAACCATAATGTTAGCATGATAACAACTCGTTTTGTGAACCTATCCTCAAGTGACTCACATTTACCGCGCAATCTTCTTTCCAAATGATCAAAATTTTAAGTTTTGCCACAACATTTCTCATTTCTTGTCATGACTATAACCCATACAAGTTGCGAGGTCAAAGCGACCGATAAATGAAGCGCGGAGTAGACTAACCGTTTTCACCACCGATTTGATATCCAATCGGTACTGTGTTCCGCCTCCTCCCGGAGGAGAGGGTAAATGAGTTGCAAGATCATTCTAACGAGGAATAAGCCCAATAATCGCCACGTATCAAATAATCCATAGCGTGAAGCACTATCATTCTTCGACCTATTTCTAATTGTAATTAAAAAATTTATATCTATATCCACTTCGAATGAGATTGGATTAAATAAAAATGTAGATCGCATTAGATCATATAGATTAAAAAGATTGGATTAAATCAGATCAGATTAGATAAGAAACTCATCAATCATTGAATTGTATTATGCATAACTCTTCAAGCACAATGAACCTCTTCCTTCCATTCGCAGCATAAATGCTGTAGTTGATGTCACGTTTGAAAACGGTGCAAAACACAACTCAACTGTTAGCCAGGTTCTCCATGCATAAGGAGGAGAGGATAAATTCTTTCCAGGTATTCGTTTTCGACCGTCATAATTTAGTAGAAAATGTCGTGTTAGCATGAAACTTGAGATGGTCAAAAGTGATCAATTTATGAGGAGGTGACCGTGCCACGGACAAATCCCATGTGTTGAACAAACGAAAGGAACGATCGAGACTTGTTTGAGTCGAGCGAGGCTATCGCTACACGCTACACAACTTCTGGACCTGACACATGGCATGATCTTATTTGTACAAGGACACCCAGGCAAGGACTAACAAATATGTACAAAATTACTTGAAAAAAATAATACTAAATAGAAGGAGAGAGAGAGAGAGATGATGCAAGGCTAATCATCCATACGTATGTGGCCATGACACGCCCTTTATAAATTTTTATATGGAGACGGCTGGTAGGTCATCTTGGTCTAAAAAGTGTGCCTTTTATTGCAAACATTGGATTTTAGTATTACAGTCAAATTGAAAGGTTGAAGTTTCCATGGAATGTTGGAAAGGTTGGTAGGTTTTTTTTCCAAGCAAATGTCACAACACGGTCATCTAGGTTCAGCCGTCTGACGAATGGTCCCCCAGCCACCACTGGACCCATGCGAAGGCTAATTGCCGTCTGCGGACAACTTGGTAGGGCCCAATCTTATGGATCAATGGCAGTGGTCAACCTCCAAACCAGACCCATTGTAACGTGACCTCGGAAATGGGGACTGCCTCTCAAACCTAAGAAAACTATAGGAAAGTGAATTTTTCTTTCAATAAAATGTTCAACATGGTCAAAAGTACTGCAAGGAGAAGCAACGAGGAAGCTTCGTAATATAATTAAAAAAAAAAAGAATGACCAGGTATACTTGTAAAACATCTATTTTGAGTATTCATAGTATGACGTGTTTACACCGTGAAACACTGCTTTAAAGTTCTCCGTGATTTAATTCTTGAATTTTTCTACGGTGCTTCAAAGGATATTTATGGTATCTTCCATTTAAAAAATATTCTGACCGTCCGACTAATAAAAGATGGCAAGAGATAGTTTATCAGAAAGTTCCTGTAGCCAGTCATAATCGCGGCTGTTGCGGGTAATTTTTTTAAAATCCAGTACCATTTTCAAAGTTGGAATGGATAGTACTGCAATTGTTGAGATCTTTAGGGACTCGTTTGGTTGAAAAAAAGTAAAGGAAGAAAGAGGCATTTTCTGAAAAGTGGAAAAAAATCTCTTGTTTGATTGGAGTTTTAAGAAGAGAATGAAAAAAATATTTTTCATAAAAAGTCAATTCTCACATTTCATGAAAAGTAAAATCCATGGAAGAGATAGATTTTGACACTTTTCATAATATAGAAAGTGATGGTATTTTTTTCCTAAAATACTCTTTTAAGATCTATAGCTAAAATTTATTAAAATATCAATGGATGATTAGGATGAAATACAAAATAATAATATAATATTATATTAATATTAGAATAATATTAATATAATATTATATCTAATATTTATATAAATATAATATTAATATTTATTATTTTAGTATTATTTTAATATTTATATTATTATATTATTTTTATTAAAATTAATATAATATTTATATTAGTATACTATTATATATATCTATATTAATAAATTTATTATATTAAAATATTCATATTATATTAATCTAATATTAATATATTAGTATTATATTTGTTGGTGCAAAAATCCGCTTGCGCCGGAGAAGCTGGAGTCGAGGGAGTCGCGATCGCCGCCGGGACCTGCAAGAGAAGTCTAAACCGGAGGTGGGGTTGCTCCGGCAAGACCTTCCGACGCTCAAGTCAGTTCTCTGCCTCAACAAGAATGGAGTGCTCGAACGAAAATTTTAGCAGAGTTTTTAGGTAAAAACGAGAGCTTATCGAATAACGTATCTAGGGTTTCCCTTTTATAGACGGAGGGGGCGACAAATTGATAGCGACGTCTGTAACCGTCTGATAGTGGGCCGCTCAGAGTTAGGAGGAATTTGTTGCGAGGAGTAGTGGAGTGGACCCGTGGCCCCTACTGCAGCGCGTCACGTGGAGTCTGCCGCAGGGAGTGGGCGGCGTCCGTTGTCGCGACTCGCCAGAAGGTGGAAGAATCGTGCAGTATCCGTTACAGAAGGTGGAGCAGGATCGTGGGTATCATAGCGGTCTGCCAGAGAATAGTGGACCCGCGCGGGATCCGTCACAGGAGGTGGAGCAGAGTCGTGGCCGTCATAGCGATCTGTCAGGGAATGACGGAGCTGCGCGGACTCCATCGCAGGAAGTGGAGCAGGATCGTGGTGGTTGCTGTGTCGCGTCGGGGAGTGCAGATCTGTCGGCTGAAGTTCGGCAGCGGTCGGAGTTGGCGACGGAGCCCGGTTCCCGTAGGAGTCCGGGCGGAGTCCTCCTTGCGGTTGAAGTCGTGGATGGGGCCCGGCTCCCGTAGGAGTCCGGGCGGAGTCCTCCTTGGAGTCGCGGACGGAGCCCGGCTCCCGTAGGAGCCCGGGCGGAGTCCTCCTTGGAGTCGCGGACGGAGTCCGGCTCCCGTAGGAGTCCGGGCGGAGTCCTCCTTGGAGTCGCGGACGGAGCCCGGCTCCCGTAGGAGTCCGGGCGGAGTCTTCCTTGGAGTCGCAGACGGAGCCCGGCTCCCGTACGAGTCCGGGCGGAGTCCTCCTTGGAGTCGCGAACGGAGCCCGGTTCCCGTAGGAGCCCGGGCGGAGTCCTCCTTGGAGTCGCGGACGGAGCCCGGTTCCCGTAGGAGTCCGGGCGGAGTTCTCCTTGGAGTCGCGGACGGAGCCCGGCTCCCGTAGGAGTCCGGGCGGAGTCTTCCTTGGAGTCGCGGACGGAGCCCGGCTCCCGTAGGAGTCCGGGCGGAGTCTTCCTGCAATTGAAGTTAGGTGCGAAGTCCGGCTCCCGTAGGAGTCCGGATGGGGCTTACCGGCAGTTGAAGTTGGCGACGGAGCCCGGACTCCTACGAGTCCTCCTCGCGGTTGAAGTCGTGGATAAGGCCCGGCTCCCGTAGGAGTCCGGGCGGAGTCCTCCTTGGAGTCGCGGACGGAGCCCGGCTCCCGTAGGAGTCCGGACGGAGTCTTCCTGCAATTGAAGTTAGGTGCGAAGTCCGGCTCCCGTAGGAGTCCAGACGGGGCTTACCGGCAGTTGAAGTTGGCGACGGAGCCCGGCTCCCGTAGGAGTCCGGGCGGAGTCCTCCTTGCGGTTGAAGTCGTGGATGGGGCCCGGCTCCCGTAGGAGTCCGGGCGGAGTCCTCCTTGGAGTCGCGGACGGAGCCCGGCTCCCGTAGGAGTCTGGGCGGAGTCTTTCTTGGCGTCGTGGACGGAGCCCGCAAGGGTCAATCCCGCTGAGAAATTCGGCCGTGGGTATTTTATACCCAACATCAGTCCCCCTACTTCCGAGTTTGAATTTCGAATGAAGGAAGTACATCTGTCCCCCTACTTCCGAGTTTGAATTTCGAATGAAGGAAGTACAGAGAGATTGGCATAGCCGAAGTTGTCTCCTCGAATCCTGTTCACGACCGCCCCCAGATATTTTGGCATTAAATGCGCGCGTGCTGGAGTATTTTCGAATCGGGGCGATACGAAGGGACCCTTCGAAATTCCCGCCGGTGCACTGGCCCAGGTACGACGCCATAATGGCCCTGCCAATCTGTCAGCCGCTTTTAGCCGCCTGCCGGAGGGAGTGGGACATGCGTCGGGTGCGGACTGGCCTGGGGGGATTCGCGATCATTATGGCGTCGGATCCCAGGGTCTATTTAAACCCGTCCTTCCACCCTTAGGGGTCCTATTCCATTCCAGAGTTCTACCAGTATCTGCCCTTCCTTCGAGAGCCCTGTTTCTGTTGGCGTCTTCTTGGGCCATTGGCGCCCTTCAAGTCGTCCCTGTCCTCGCCCCTCTGCATCCCTTAGAGCGATCTAGGTTAGTCCCAGCACCTTCATCTTCCTTTCCGCCACTTAGGGACCTCTTCTTCGCCATTATTTTTTGTATTCCTCCGAGTTAGTTTCCTGTGACCTCTCGCCCCTTATCCTGCCCGCCTTCTTCGGGATCTTTAGAGTCCTCATTCGAAGTTATTTGAAATGTTGTCCGGCTCTTCTGCTCCCAGTGGTTCCGGGAGTTCTTCCGCCTCAAACCCCCAAGTCCCTTGCTCTGTAGACGAACCCGCGTCTGGGCTAGGCTCCACTCGATTTTTGCATCGGGCGCCATTCCATGTTTCTTTACTTCGGAGGAACTCCTTCTGATAAGAGTTCAGTATGGAGTTCCTTCGGAGTACGACCTGGAGCTGCCTAGCCCCTCTGACCGGGCTAGCACTCCCCCACCCGATCGTTTTTGCCTGTATCAGGAGGCATTCTGTGCCGGACTCTGGCTTCCGCTTCCGTCCTTTGTTGTCGCCCTCTTCCGCTTCTTAGACATCTCCTTGGCTTCTGTTGCTCCGAATTCTTTTAGGTTTTTGATAGGGTTTCTCTTCCTTTGCCACGTAGTCGAGGTCCAACCGTCCCTCTCCCTGTTTAGGCACTTCTATACCTTCAAGCGTCATCCTTCGACAAAGGACTGGTGGTACTTCTCCCCTCAGTTCGGCAAGAAGGGGTTGCTAAAAGGCGCCCCTTCTTCAATCCACAATTGGAAGGGGAAATATCTCTTCATCCACTGCCCGACCCTGAGGCTGGGCCTGCCCCCTTGGGGCTCTCTGAGAAATTCTGTCCGCCGGGCCCCCAGCCTGGGAGAGGATGACCTCCAGGCTGCCCGAAAGCTTTTCGCCTATTCCGCCCCTTCCCTTCCCAATCTTCTAAGGGAGCAATTTCTGTTCAACATTGGCCTGAGCTCCCAGGATCCTGCGAGTACTTCATCTTTTCCTTTCCCTTTCTCTGCTTTTCTTCTGTCCTTCTTCTTTCTTCTCTCTTTTTCTTTTCCTTTTTCTCTTTTTTTTCTTCTTTCTCTCTTCTCTTCTTTTTTTTTTTTTTTTGATCTCTGATTTCTCTCCTCTTTCTCTTCTTCTTTTCTCTTTTTTTTTTTTTAAGAGATGGACGCCGAAGCAGTACGGATGCTTGCCAGGGGCCTCAAGGCCCACAAAAGAAAGGGTGCTGCGGCCGTCGGATCGGCAAAGAGGGCCAGGGCGGAGGAGTCGAGCTTGACCGCGCCCGCCCAGGCAGCTCCAGCGATCGACATTCTCTCGAACGCCGAACCAACGGCTCCCCGGACCTCCTCGAGAAGTCCGCCGACTGGGGCCCCCGCTCCGGGGGTCCGCCCCATGGAGGCGCCCGTAGCCGAGAGGGGGAAGAGAAGGAAGTCGGTGGCCCGCAGGGTGAGTAGCCGCCGAACTACTGCTGACGAGTCCCTCGGCTCCGAAGAGGGGCCGGAGAATCCCTTCAATGACAGGGACTTGATCAGGCAGTTAATCGACGGCTGCATTCTGCCCGAAGTCGTCGAGAGGATCGACCACGTCGATCCTGAGCAGCGGGTCTGGGACTCTTTAGGGTCCTTCCTTGAGGTAAGCAAATCTTCATTTACCCGGCCATTCGGCCCTTGTTCTGATCCCCTAGCCGTCCTTGCAGATTGGGCACCAGCTTCTCACCAATATCGAGGCGACAAATCGTGCGAGGAGGAACATCGTCCAGGTGGAGGAGCGCTGCCGGACCGAGGTTGCTCGCCTCCAAGAAAAGACGGCCGAAGTAGTCACCCTCCAAGAGGCCCTGGAAAGAGAGAAACAAGCCTGAGAGGAGGAAAAGCAGGCCTTGGAGGAGACGGCGAGGAAGGCGGAGGCCGAGGTCGCCAATTTGATTGAGCAGACTCCAGTCCTGGTCTCGGAGGCCAGAGCTCTTGCGGTAGAGGAGTTCAAGGCCTCCGCGGAGATGAGGGACCTGAATGTCCAATTTGGCCAGGAGGCGTTCATCAAGGGGTTCGAGCTTTGCCAAGAGAAAGTGGCCAGAAAATTTTCGGAGCTCGACCTCAGCTTCCTAGGTGAGGAGTCCGAAGACGAGGCCGGTCCCTCGCCTGCTACCACTGCTATCGCAGCTCCCTTGCCGGGGACGCCGAGCTCTCCAACTCCTGCTTCTGAGGTCTGAGACCTCCGACCTTGTAGTTTAATTTTTCTGCAATTTTCCTTTTCTTTCTTGTCTTCAAAAATCATCCAATCAATAAAGTTGAATTTCTTGTCGTGGGTGGCTTCTCCCTCCTTCCCTTCTTCTCTCTGCTTTTCTTCCTGCAATGAGTCGTGTTTTGACGCTTTTGCCTTCCGATGGCAGTGTCCTGCGGAAGCACTTCCCCTACCCCTGGGGATCCCGCTGAAGTCGACGTTCCAGCGGCTGAAGAGGTAAGTCCTTCACTTGACAAAAAAATCAAAGAAGATGGAAGGCGAGCTTCGCAAACTGAGGGAGGGCCATTCTGAAGCCACCGTCGAGGCCACCCGCTTTCGGAATCTCCACGTGAAGGGGATCATGGAGTATAGCCGGAGGAAGGCAGACTTCGCGAAGGAGCTTGAGGAATGCAAGAAGAGCGCCAGCGACCGAATTTGGGCTCAAGCTGCCAAGATCAGTGCTCTCAGGGTGGAACTGTCTGCTGCGAAGGAGAAGATCGGTCAGCTGGAAGGGAGTTCATCCTGGCTCTTGGCCCGGGCCGACAGCGATCGGGAGTGGTCGAAGAGGGTCTCCGCCCTTCAGCAGCAGCTTCAAGACGTCGAGATGAGCTACGACATGCACCGGGTCGGTTGGCGCAGGCAGGTGGATGAATATAAAGGGAGACTCAGGGTGGCGACCGACGAAGTCGCCCGTCTTCAGAGGCAGCTGGCTGACAGGGCTCAGCTTACTTCCGCTCGGGATTCTGATGAGCTCCAGTCCCTAAGAGGAACCGTTGAAGGGATTTTCGTCGCCCTCGGGGAAAAGATGGCTGAGCTGCAACAACTGAAGATCCAGCTGGCATACGAGCACCGGGCCGTCACGAACGTGGAGGCAGAATCTGAGGTCTTGAAAAAGAGGCATCGAGAGGCGGAGACCGAGAGCCAGCGACTTCGTCGGGTGCTCCAGGACGCGCTGTAGAGAAGGAGAGAGCTAGAAGAAGAAATTGAGAATCTCAGGCAGTCCTGGATGAGGGGTGGAGCAGATAATTCTAGGTCGGAGGGAGCAGAGCTTCCCTAGGGCTCTTTTCGTCCTTCTGTCCTTTCATGTATATATTTTCTCTTTTGTTGTTTCGTCCCGCTTTTGTCGTTTTGCTTTTCTTTCCTTATCCTTCCGGACTTTGTAGTGTGTATTTCGGAAATGGAATGAAAAAAAAATTTGTGTTACCTCGTCCGTGCGTTGTATTAAATTGTCATCTGCCGAACTTTTCTTGTCGTCCGACCTGTCTGATGTTGACGTCGTTGGGAGGCACCCAGTCGTCGATACGTTGGCTTGCCTTCCTCGTCGTTCGTGGCCGCGAGCTCGAGCTTGGCGGTCCGAACTCCGCATTACCTAGGGGGCGTCGCTGTCTTCTTGACCTGTGTCGAGAGTTTTCTCAGATACCGGGGGTGTTTGGTAGGAGCTCCCCGTCTTTATTGAGATGAGGTTCTTTAGGTCTTTGGTGTGGTTCATCCTTTATCTGTTTCCACCGTAGCTCGCCGCTCTTCCTCCTTAATATCCCTCCTCTTCTCAAAGTGAGGGCCCTCCCCTTGCTTTTTGCGGGGTTGCATAGGAGTGTGGAGGTGCCGCTGAGGGGCTTTTCTCCTTCATCCAATCTTGTTGGGCGGTCGGATTTCGTCACCATCAGGACGAGGTTCTCCTCCCGTTTCCGCGGGGGCACGTAAGGGCCATCGCCAGGGTCTCTCCCCCCAATTCGGTCTAAAAGAATCGGACCTTCGACTTTGCTCATGTCAGGACGAGGTTCTCCTCCTGTTCTTGACATGGCTGTGGGGGCACATTAGGACGCTGTAAGGCCTCTCCCCCCATCCAGTCTAAAAGAACCAGGCCTTTGACTTTGCTCATGTCAGGACGAGGTTCTCCTCCTGTTCCTGACATGGCTGTGGGGGCACATTAGGGCGCTGTAAGGCCTCTCCCCCCATCCGATCTAAAAGAACCGGGCCTTTGACTTTGCTCATGTCAGGACGAGGTTCTCCTCCTGTTCCTGACATGGCTGTGGGGGCACATTAGGGCATTGTAAGGCCTCTCCTCCCATCCGGTCTAAAAGAACCGGGCCTTCAACTTTGCTCATGTCAGGACGAGGTTCTCCTCCTGTTCCTGACATGGCTGTGGGGGCACATTAGGACGTTGTAAGGCTTCTCCCTCCATCCGGTCTAAAAGAATCGGACCTTCAACTTTGCTCATGTCAGGATGAGGTTCTCCTCCTGTTCCTGACATGGCTGTGGGGGCACATTAGGGCGTTGTAAGGCCTCTCCCTCCATCCGGTCTAAAAGAATCGGGCCTTCAACTTTGCTTATGTCAGGACGAGGTTCTCCTCCTGTTCCTGACATGGCTGTGGGGGCACATTAGGGCATTGTAAGGCCTCTCCCCCAATCCGATCTCGAGATAATCGGACTTTCATTTTAGGTATGTTAGGATGAGGTTCTCCCCTCGTTCCTAACATAACTTTGTTTTAGGCGTTTGAAGGGGTTACACCCAGTCGCGACAAATCCATGCCAAATGGGAAGAGCCTGTCAAGTAGGAAGGAATTTAAATTCAAGGTGAAATCGTAAGCGATACATTTACAGGTTTCCCGAGTCCCACGATTGCGGGAGGTCTGCTCCTCCTTGAGGCCCTCTGGCGATGGAGTCGATGGTCCCGATGGGAGGCCGATCTCCGGGCTGCTCCTCCCTTCTTGGCGGTTCAGGTTGCGGCAGGGCCCTTGGCCGATCTGCTCTACCCTCAGGCCGGCGTCGGATGAATCTATCGAGTCGACCTCGCCGGATGAGCTCCTCGATCTCGTCTCGGAGCTGGATGCATTCCTCCGTGTCGTGGCCGTGGTCGCGGTGGTAGAGACAGAACTTGTTGGGGTTGCGCTTCCCGGGGTGCGTGCGCATCCTCTCCGACCTAGGGAGCTGCTCCCTGACCTCCATCAGTACCTGGGTCTTCGAGGCATTGAGGGGGGCGTAGTTGCGGAACCTTCCCGATGGAGAATCCCGCCGAACCCCGCGATCCGAACTCCTCTGCCTGTGCACCCGGGGTGGAGTACGGGCACGCTTGTGCCCGGAGGGGATCGAGAACGCGGTCGGGCTTCTCTCGACCTTTTTTCGATTGCGGGCTTACCCGAGTCTCCCGCCTGCCGCTCCCTCGCTGTCTCTTCATCCTTCATTTTGAAGGCTTCTTCCGCTCGGGCGTATCCTTCAGCCCGAGCCAACAAATCAGCAAAATCCCTGGGGTATTTCTTCTCCAGGGAGAACAAAAGGTCATTCTTTTGAAGGCCGCCCTTCAGAGCGGCCATTGCGACTGATTGATCCAAGTTTCGGACTTCCAGCGCCGCGACGTTGAAACGGTTGATGTAGGCCCGAATGGACTCCCCTTCCCTCTGCTTGATATTGATGAGGGACTCCGAACCCTTTCGGGAGCGCCGGCTGCTGACAAAATGGGCCACGAATTGGTGGCTCATTTGATCGAAGGAAAAGATGGTACCTGGCTTCAATGCCGAGTACCCGTTTCTCGCCGCTCCCTTCAAGGTGGAGGGGAAGGCTCAGCACAGAATGGCGTCGGGAGCGCCATGAAGCAGCATCGTCCGGAAGGCTTCCAGGTGATCGACCGGGTCTGAAGTCCCGTCGTAGCTCTCGAACTGGGGGAGCTTGAAGTTTGGCGGGATCGGTTCCTGCATGATCATTTGAGAGAAAGGAGGGTCAGTACAAATATCCTCACCATAAGCGGGGGGAGCATGGTGGAGTTCTTCGATCCGCCGGTTCATCTCTTGGAGTCTCCGGTTTAGGAAATCCTCCCGACTTCGAGTCTCGAGGGTCCTCTGGCAGAACAGAGGTAGGGATCTTTCAAGGGTGGAGTCGTGGTCCGATTGAGGGCTCTCCACCCTCGGGTTCGTTTTCTCAGGAAGGACGGGGCGGCTGGCCCAAGTGGCCCGCCCCGCCGTCGGATTCTGGTGTTCTGGGGACACCCTTTCCAGGCGCACTGATGCCTGCGGCTGCTGTTGCTGCATAGTCTGCACAGCTTCTGTGAGGCCTCTGACCTGCTGCGCTAGCAGATCAAACTGCTCCGCGCCGACCGCCGTCGCCGGAGGAGGAGGAGGAGGTTGAGAAACAGGAGGGGAGGCCGGAGCCTGAGATCTGGCCGCGGAGGCCGTGGATCGTCGCGTGGATGCCTTGTGGGGAGGCATCGAGCAAGGACCAAGTGGAGAAAGGAGGGGGGAGGGGACGCCGGAAGAGATGCCCGGAGGCGGTCCCGTTGAGCGCTCCTTTAAGAACAAGTATACTGCGAAGACACAACCCCTTCCTCTAGCGCCAATCATGTTGGTGCAAAAATCCACTTGCGCCAGAGAAGCTGGAGTCGAGGGAGTCGCGGTCGCCGCCGGGACCTGCAAGAGAAGTCTAAACCGGAGGTGGGGTTGCTCCGGCAAGATCCTCCGACGCTCAAGTCAGTTCTCTGCCTCAACAAGAATGGAGTGCTCGAACGAAAATTTTAGCAGAATTTTTAGGTAAAAACGAGAGCTTATCGAATAACGTATCTCGGGTTCTCCTTTTATAGACGGAGGGGGCGACAAATTGATAGCGACGCCTGTAACCGTCTGATAGTGGGCCGCCCAGAGTCTGGAGGAATTTATTGCGAGGAGTAGTGGAGTGGACCCGTGGCCCCTACTGCAGCGCGACACGTGGAGTCTGCCGCAGGGAGTGGAGCGGCGTCCGTTGTCGCGACTCACCAGAGGATGGAAGAATCGCGCAGTATCCATTACAGAAGGTGGAGCAGGATCGTGGGCATCATAGCGGTCTGCCGAGGAATAGTGGAGCCGTGCGAGATCCATCACAAGAGGTGGAGCAGAGTCGTGGCCATCATAGCGATCTGTCAGGGAATGACGGAGCTGCGCGGACTCCGTCGCAGGAAGTGGAGCAGGATCGTGGTGGTTGCTGTGTCGCGCCGGGGAGTGCAGATCTGTCGGCTGAAGTTCGGCAGCGGTCGGAGTTGGCGACGGAGCCCGGTTCCCATAGGAGTCTGGACGGAGTCCTCTTTGTGGTTGAAGTCGTGGATGGGGCCCGGCTCCCGTAGGAGTCCGAGCGGAGTCCTCCTTGGAGTCGCGGATGGAGCCCGGCTCCCGTAGGAGTCCGGGCGGAGTCCTCCTTGGAGTCGCAGACGGAGCCCGGCTCCCGTAGGAGCCCGGGCGGAGTCCTCTTTGGAGTCGCGGATGGAGCCCGGCTCCCGTAGGAGTCCGGGCGGAGTTCTCCTTGGAGTCGCGGACGGAGCCCGGCTCCCATAGGAGTCCGGGCGGAGTCCTCCTTGGAGTCACGGACGGAGCTAGGCTCCCGTAGGAGCTCGGGTGGAGTCCTCCTTGGAGTCGCGGATGGAGTCCGGTTCCCGTAGGAGTCCGGGCGGAGTCCTCCTTGGAGTTGCTGACGGAGCCCGACTCCCGTAGGAGTTCGGGCGGAGTCTTCCTTGGAGTCGCGGATGGAGCCCGGCTCCCGTAGGAGTCCGGGCGGAGTCTTCCTGCAATTGAAGTTAGGTGCGAAGTCTGGCTCCCGTAGGAGTCCGGACGGGGCTTACCGGCAGTTAAAGTTGGCGACGGAGCCCAGCTCCCGTAGGAGTCCGGACGGAGTCCTCCTCGCGGTTGAAGTCGTGGATGGGGCCCGGCTCCCGTAGGAGTCCGGGCGGAGTCCTCCTTGGAGTCGCGGACGGAGCCCGGCTCCCGTAGGAGTCCGGGCGGAGTCTTCCTGCAATTGATTTAGGTGTGAAGTCCGGCTCCCGTAGGAGTCCGGACGGGGCTTACCGGCAGTTGAAGTTGGCGACGGAGCCCGGCTCCCGTAGGAGTTCGGGCAGAGTCCTCCTTGCGGTTGAAGTCGTGGATGGGGCCCGGCTCCCGTAGGAGTCTGGGCGGAGTCCTCCTTGGAGTCGCGGACGGAGCCCGACTCCCGTAGGAGTCCGGGCGGAGTCTTTCTTGGCGTCGTGGACGGAGCCCGCAAGGGTCAATCCCACTGAGAACTTCGGCCGTGGATATTTTATACCCAACAATATTAATAAAATAAATTATTATGGTCTAATGTTATATTATAATATATTAATGTTATATTTATATTAATATAAATATAATATTAATATTTATATAAAGTTTATGAGTAAAAATGTATGGTTTTATATCTACTAAGGATATGATAGGTATTTTACATAATTTTTTTAAAAAAATAGATGCTCTTCCATAGATAAGCTACTTTATAATAAATCATATTTCTATAGTTAATCAAATATATTAAAATTTTATTTTTAAAAAATAACTTTTCGAAAAGTTATTTCCTGAGAAAAGTCTTTCGCAAACCAAATGAGTCCTGGGGGTATTTTCAAAGTCATCTTCTTCCTCATTTTTCGATCATTTTCAAATCAATGTTCTTTCTCATTTCCCGGTTCATGGTCCCATCTCCTATTGGCGATCAGCATTTGAGAGGCGGTAGTAGATCATGTGAAGCGACAATTGGTGCTCGTCGTCAGTCGTGGAGGATGTGTCTTCGTCTCATTGGTGTTCGTCGGCGGCATGCGGCAGCAGCCATGATAGCTTGGATTCATGAGATTGTTGCTGTATTGATTTTCTCGATCGACCGCTCATCTAAAGAATACCCTCTTCTGTGTCCCGCACACCACCCATTTGATGAAATTCGGAGCTACCTTCCAACCAACATTTTCCCCCAGTTCTTTCATGAAATGGTAAGTGCTCTGTTATGAAATTTTTTAAATTCATTTAGTTGGTTTAATTCATCTTATTTGAAAAGTTTTGGAGTTCTAGTAAGATACAAACTTCTCAATTTTTTCGGTCCTCATGTTTTACAAGCTTCATGCTTTTCAAGCTTGCAGATTTTTCTAATGTTATATATTATTTTTATATATAATTATTTAAGTTGTTTTCACGATATATTTGATTTTGGACTTGGGGCGCTGTAATCAGGCTATACTCTTCCCACCCGGAATAGTTATTCCCCAGACGAAGTCTCCAGCCTTGAAATCTGGATGGCCAGAATCAAGAACTTTAGGCACACCACAACCATTAAGGACTTGCAAATGTATGACCCAATTAGATTTATGTTCTGGTTCAGAAGTAAATGAAAGACAATTATATCCTCAGATTATCAAAATTATGTGCATAATTGTTCAATAACTTATATAATCTTTTGACATACAAGCAAAAGCTACAAGTTTAAATGGCAATTGAGACTTGTAATGTCTGAATATTTTCAAAAAATTGGATTTACAAGGGCGAAAAGGCTATTCAAAGTAAGAATAATGGAAAGATCCTTCTAATTTCCCAAATTTCAATGTCTAGCACTGTTATACTTTCATGAATCAATATATTAAAGAAGAAAATGTATTGCAGAGCTAGCATAGATCTGATGGAACAATTATTACCATAATGCAAACTAAAAAAATTTCATATAATATCTTGTTGCAGCCAATCCTCTGTTGCGCCTGTCGCCGGTGAAGAATACCTGCAAAACGAAGTCCTCACAGACCGAAATTATGTTCGGCGGAGATCCTCCGATGTTTAAGTCAGAGAGGGAGTTGGTGAGCAGCAGATAAAGAGAATTTGAAATGACAGTCTTCACCCAAAATTACCTTACCAATGCCTGCTGTTTACCTCCCTTTTATAGATGATTCTGATGTAACCGTCGAGCACGTGGTCTCACTTTTTATGGTGCTAAATTATTGGACTATAATTATGGAGTTAATAGATTGTTTATGTCCACTAATGACTATGACATGTAGTTGATAACTGTTTACAATGGTTAGATGGTGTATTGAGAAGATAAGCCGACTATATATTGATAATAATGGTAAGTCGGTAGTCTTGGTAGTCTTGAAGATCCGAATGAGCATCGATCGATAATTCTGATATCCCGATGATTTTCGGTCGGAGGTTAACTAAGTTGTCCGTCATTGATTGAGAATAGCCGACTGTAGGTCGGTCAGTCGATTATGAGTCGGCGTAATGTGTTCATTCATCCGATGTAGGGTTGAAGTTGAGAGTCGGTTGTATTGTCCCAACAGTTGCCCTCCACTCTCAAATCCGATGTATATATCATCATGTGGTCTATCACGTTGGACGAAGGGAGTTGTCACATGTTGCCTCGAGTTCCGACTTGGCTGCTAGTCTTTATAATTTTTTGTAGTACGAGAGATCTCTAGCTATTGTGTCATTTTGGTAGCTGCAAAATCATTATTGGGCTGTCATTTCGATAAGACAATTCGGTACCGGACGTCGTTTCAGGAAGATAATTCGATGCTGGATTATTTGATTCTGACTAGTAGATCTTGGCCACGTGTCCGAACATCATTAGGTTGGAGCTGTTCATGCAGATAACGATGAGGTGGCACGATCAGGAGTAGGTGCGTCGAACTGTCCGACTAATGGTCGATCTAGATGTTGCCACATGTCATCATATGATGAGATTCAGATTTGATCGATTTCATCTGAACCGTTGAGGGGTCCTATATATATGCAGTCACTTTCAGCCAAATTTTTACTTTGCATTTTATCACCATTCTCTGCTGCGGAAGGTTCTGTCGGAAGATCACCTGAGTACCAGAGCTCCAGGGTCTCTTCTCAACCCCTTTTTTGGCTTAAGGTCAAGTTTTCTTGTCTTTCTCCTCGAGTCGATCTCCCCTTTGAGTTTTTATTTTAGGGTTTTCTCTAATTTTTCATCTTCATGGCTAGGGCTTCTTCTTCTCAGGATAGAAAATTCGATCAACGACTCTCCTTCGAATCCGAAAGTGGAGGTTTCTTCACTATCCGAACCCAATATTGAACGGCTCTAGGAGCAGTATTGCATCCCGGAGCAGTATCAGCTCTTCGCTCCTGGTTCCAATGGTCGGATGAACTCCTCTCCTTCGGGCCAAGTTGCATTTTATGTTGAAGACCTTCGGGCTGATCTTCGATTCTCAATTTCAGAGTTCGTCTGAAATCTTCTTGACTATTACGATCTCTGTCCTGCTCAGCTGGCTCCGAACTCCATCCGGTTGATCATTAGTTTTGCTTTATTATGTCGGCTCATACCGACTGAATCTCATCCTTCTCTCTTCCGAACTTTTTTGTCCTTCATCCCCATTTAAAGGCCAAGGGTTGGTAGTTCTTCAACCCGAAAAAAGATTTTTTTTTATTACTGATCTTTCATCATCCATTTATGGATTGAAGAATCAATTTTTTTTGGTTTCTTCTCCTTCTCTCTAGGGCTTTCCTTCGTGCTAAGGTGATCCGAGGACTGGCCCCAACGAGAATAGTCGGGTGGAGGTCAATGATCGGGAAGATTTTCACTGACTAAAGGATATGGCAGTTCCACCGCAAAGAGAGCTGATGATCGAACAAGCTCTCTACGATGCCGACCTTAGTTCGGTTACCTCCTTAGGTATAGCATAGTTGTCCACTTTCATTTTTTCCTTTTGTTTGTTTCTGAATTGTACTAATTTTTTTGTTCTGATTGTAGCTATGTAGCCAAAGACACAAGTGTCGTCGGCTGACATTCGTCTTCACGTTGCCAAGAAGAAGACAGCATCTGAAGTTGGACCCTCCCGACCGTCGAAGAAGGGTTGAGTAACTACTCTACTGGCGAGAGAATCTGACATCCCATCGGAGAGGATTCCCGAACCAGTCTTGGCATTGTCAGCTCCGACAATGCTCCCTGAAATACCATCCGCTGAAGATGGGGCAGTAGTAGAAGATGGAGTTGCTGCAATACCATCGACGGCTCCATCAAAGTTTTGGGCCGAGATAGAAGTCACGATCGAACCAGAACAGTCCATTGCTGTGCCAACCATTCTGACAGCGGAACTTCTCGGGCATAGTCGAGCATCGACTTCTCTGTGTTCTCAAGCACGGGGCTGCCGACCAGGGATCGGGGAAAGGTGCCAACAACTTCGACCGATGATGGGTCGATTGAAGGCCTTCCAATACTCATCTACATCCGGATATTTGAGGGTGAGTCGGCCTTGGCCAATCCAGCATTGGCCAGGAGGCTCATTGAAGTTGCCCTTCTTCCAACTGATCGGGAGAATAGGAAGAATCAGCCCGTCGCTGAGATGTTTTCCTCCTTCTACCCGATGATACTCGATGTCAGTTCTTCAATATATATATATATATATTTTGATTTGATTTGACTTATCTTTTGCTTTCAGTGGATGCACGATATGCATAATTTGGAGGTCGGCTATCGGAAGATTGCGGACTTTCATTGGTCCTGGATGGACAAAGTAGCGACCATCAATGTTGAGAAGACGGCTGCACTTGAGCAACTCCAGGCGGCGACTGAGCGGGAGGCAAAGTTTCAGGAAGAAGTCTCCTGTTTAACTGTTGATCTGCAATCTTTCAGAGCCGAACTTAAGTCAGCTCGTCAGAATATCTTGTCTCTTGAGTCGCAGATCAAGAGCAAGAGGCACTTCATCCATTGGCTTCGGTGAGAGAGGGATGTGTGTATTGACGAACTTAAAGCCGAACGTAAAAGGCATCGGGCCACCCTGAAAAGGTTGGCACTGGCCGATGCTGAGTTGGCCTCCGCAAGAGCTGATGCAAAGTTGACAAAAGCTGAAGCAAAGTCGGCAAGAGAAGCTCTGAATCAAGCCGTCGAGAACTTCAAGAACTCAAAAGAGTTTAAGAAAGAAATCCTTGAAGGCGGATTCGCCTCTTACTACGTCGGGTACGAGGACAGCCGAGATGCAGTTGAAAAGTTATACCCAGATCTGGATTTGAGCAGCATTATTTCTCCTGGCTTAGGAGATGAAGCTATCGAAGAAGGAGCCACATCGATTGAAGACAATATATCGACTGCACCAGAAGCTGTTCCAGTCGTCGATGCTGCGCCGGAGCAAGGAGATGGGAACGATGATTGGTGATCGGTGTACTGTTTTTATTTTTTTTTGTAATCAAGAACTTTTGTAATCAGACTTTGGTCCAATTTTGTGATTTTCTTTTCAATGAATGAAAAAAAAAATTTTAAATACTAACTCTTTCTTTTGTGTGTATTTGCAATGTCGTAGAATTATCATTTGTTTTCTGAATATCGATCGGTAAGCTGAACGTTCAGCAGTACTTATAGAATTATCCGTTAGTCTAGTCGAATAGTTGAATATCCATTAACATACTTTATCTTTTAGGTATTTGGATAAATGATAATAAGCCGAATATCCTTCGACCGACCGTAGTCAGGTCAGTATGTCTAATTATTTGATAATCGGTGGCAAGCCGAATATCCTTCAACCGACCGTAGTCAAGTCAGTATAATTTCAATTCGACCTGAATTGTATTGGCATAAAATTTTGTTTAATTAAAACTAAGTTGGCATAAATAGTCGTTCGACTAGAGTCGGCTTTTATAGTGAAAAGTCAAAATATAGTCGGTACTGAAATACAATCGGTATATCAACTTTTACAGTGAAAACCGATATATAGTTGATGTGTCGATTTTTACAGTGAAAATCAAAATATAGTCGATAAGACTTGATCATCGATCTATTGGTCTAATATCACTTTATAGTTGGCTGAAACTTTTATAATTCTAAAATTTAATGTTTCATTCTAAATACTGTACATATGAACAACTTTATTGATAATATATCTTTAAGTTGTCAGCATTTCAAGTTTGAGGAATAGCTGTTCCCCCAAGAGTTTCCAGTCGATATACGTCCGGTCTAAGTATTTCGATTATTTTGTAAGGTCATTCCCAATTCGGAGATAATTTTTTTTGATCCAAAGTTTTTGAGACTTTTGCTTTTCTTAGGACTAGGTCTCCTGGATGGAAGATCTTTGGCTTAACTTTTGCATTATAGTACCGGACTACTCTTTGCCGATATGCTACCTTGCGAACTTGAGTTTGTTGTTGGACTTCTGGAAGCATGTCTAGATTGGCTCTCCGACATTCTGAATTGCTCGGCTCACTGTATTGTTTCATCCTTGCTGATGATAATCCGATCTTAAGTGGGATCATCGCTTCTATTTCATAGGTCAGATTAAATGGTGATTCTCTCGTTGGTATGCGAAAAGTCATTCGATATGCCCATAAGACTGGATATAGTTCTTCCACCCAGAGGTCTTTAGCCTCATTCAGTCTGATTTTAAGTCCATGCAGGATTATTTGGTTTATCACTTCCACTTCATCATTGGATTGTAGATGGCCGACTGATGTAAGTTTGTGCGCAATATAAAATTTCGCACATAACTCTTTGAAATTCTAATTGTCGAATTGTCGATCATTGTCAGTGATGATGGTGTGTGGTAGATCGAACCTGTATATGATTGATTTCTGAATGAAGTCTTTCATCTTATTTTCAGTGATTTATGCCAGAGGTTCAGCTTTTATCTATTTGGTGAAGTAATCAATGGCGACCACTATGAATTTTTTCTGACTAGATGTCGGAGGAAAAAGGATCAAATATGTCAATTTCTCATTGTGTGAAGGACCATGGTGTAACAATTGATGTCTGCTGGCTAGTCGATTGATGTTGTATATTTGCATATTTCTGACATGATTTACACCTTTGGACAAATTTAGCTGCATCTTTCTTCATGGTGAGCCAGTAATATCCTTGTCACAAAATCTTATAAGCCAAAGATTTGCCTCCCAAGTGATTTCCATAAATTTCTTCATGAACTTCTCTGAGTGCATAGTCGGTATCTGTCGATCCCAAATACTTCAGTAAGGAAAGAGAGAATGACCTCTTATATAGTTGACCACTCATCAAAATATATTGTGAGGCCATCCATCTGAGTTGTTTGGCTTCTGAGGGATCCATAGATAAAGTTTTATCAGTCAAGTACTGAATAATCAGATCCATCCAGCTTGGTTCATCAGTGATTTGTAGCACTTTTTTGACTTTATCAATATGCGACTGTTCGAGGCATTCGATAAATGTCTGACCCAACGAGTTGAAAGAAGTGGTTGCGAGTTGCGAAAGTGCGTCGGCTCGAGCATTTTCTGTTCTTGAGATGTGAAAGATCTCAAAATATTTTAGGACTGAAATAAGATCTTTCACCTTCTAAAGATACTTTATCATAATGGGATCTCGGACTTCAAATTCATCCTTAACTTATCTAGCAATCAATTATGAGTTAGTGAAGACCTTCAGGTTGTCAATATCAAGCTCTTTGGCAATATTTAAGCCAGCTAAGAGTGCTTCATATTTGGCTTGGTTATTCAAAGCTTTGAAGTTGAATCAAAGGGCATATTCAGTTATAACCCCTTCAAAATTGGTGAGGATGAGACCAGCTCTGCTACCTTGTGTATTAGATGCTCCATCAATATGTAACACTCATATCGACGTTAAGTCGGGCTCCAGAGTTTCAACTGGCTTTATTTTATCATTAGCTTCATCCTCAGGATTATTGTCAAGTGTTGTATATTTGACGACGAAGTCAGTCAGAACTTGTGTCTTCATTGACGGACGTGGACGATATTGTATATCAAATTCATCAAGCTTTATTGCTCACTTTATCATTTGACCTGATATATCAGGTCGGTATAAGTTTGCCTTCAACGGTTGATCCATCAAGACGATGATAGAATATGCTTGGAAGTATGGGCAAAATCGTTGTGATGATATGATTAGAGTATAGATCATCTTCTCCACTCTTGAATATCTTGCTTCCGTATTATGAAGCACCTTACTTGTATAGTAGATTGATCGTTGAATTTGATTTTCATCCTTTTGGACAAGCACCGAACTAACTGCCTTCGTCGATGTCGTCAAGTAGAGATACAAAGTTTCTCCGATCTTTGATTTTGTAAGTAATAGTAGAGATGTAAGATATCTTTTCAGATCTTCGAAGGACTGTCGGTATTCATCTGATCATGAGAAGTCTTTTGCTTGCCTCAAGGTTTTGAAAAAGGCAAGCATCTTTTTGTCAATCTTGAGATGAATCGACTGAGTGTGGCGATCCTTCCATTGAGCTGCTGTATCTCTTTCTTAGAACTAGGATACTTCATGTTGATGATAGTCTTTATTTTTTTGAGATTGGCCTTGATTCCTCATTGTGACACAAAAAATCTGAAAAACTTTTTAGAAGTTACTCCGAATACACATTTAGTCGGATTCAACTTCATCTGATATCGTCGAAGTATGCCGAAGGCTTCTTCCAGATCCCGATATGATCCATAATTTGAAGGCTTTTCACCAACATGTCGTCTACATAAACTTCTATATTTTGTCTGATCTGTGTCTTGAAGATTTTGTTAACTAGTCGTTGGTAAGTTGCACCGATATTTTTTAAATCGAAAGGCATTACTTTATAATAGTAGATGCCTTTGTCAGTTACGAAGGTTGTGTGCTCCTCATCTTCGGGTGCCATCCGAATTTGATTGTACCCTACAAAGGCATCCATGAAGCTTAAGAGTCGGTTCTCCGAAGTCGCATCAACTAGTTGATTAATTTTTGATAAGAGAAAACTGTCATTTGGACAAGCTTCGTTCAGATTTATGTAGTCCATGTAGATTTTTTATTTTTTATTAATCTTTCTTACCATCACTATATTGGCGAGCCAATCGGGATAAGTAGCTTTTCTGATGAAGCCAGCTGCGAGGAGCTTGCCGACTTCTTCATTGATGATCTTCTGCCTTTCAGAAGTAAAAATTTTTTTTTTGTCTCACCGGCTTAATCTTTGGATCAATATTTAGTCGGTGGGTTATTATTTTTGAAAGAATGCCTAGCATATCAGTAGCCGACCAAGCAAAAATATCGATATTTACTCTAAGTAGATTTATTAATTATTGTTACTCCAGATCAGACAGCTGCAATCTAATTTGGACCGTCTTCTCAGGATTTTTTTCTTTTAGTGGGATAGAAACTAGTTACTCGGCTGGTTCACCTCTTTCTTCATTTTTTTTGGTCCAATTTATCAACAGATAAAGAGTCTTCAAGTTGATTATTCTGAGTGAAAATTAGGAAGCAACATCGGACAAGTTGTTGATCTCCATGTATCTCTTCGACTTTATTTTTTATCAAAAATTGAACTAGCGATGATATGTCGAGACTACTGCTTTTAAGGCATTAAGTCCAGGTCGTTCGAGTATGGCATTATAAGTCGAGAGAACTTGGACAATCATGAATGTTAAGAGAATAGTACTCTGTCGTAAATTTATTTCGACAGTTAGTGAGAGAGTGATTTCTCCCTCCACAGTAACTGCATTTTCAGTGAAATCGATTAATGGCATCGAGACTCTTCTGAGTTGATCAGTCGGTAGTTGCATTCGAAAGAAAATCGAGTAAAATAAAATATCTATCAAGCTTTCATTATCCACTAAATTTTTTTTTATATCATAATTTGCTATCATTATCGAGATAATGATAGCATCATCATGGGATGTTTGAATTCTCTGAACATCTTCTTCCGAAAAAGTTAATACAT
Organism: Elaeis guineensis; assembly: GCF_000442705.2. Lineage (NCBI taxonomy): Eukaryota > Viridiplantae > Streptophyta > Magnoliopsida > Arecales > Arecaceae > Elaeis > Elaeis guineensis. The sequence goes on along the minus strand of NC_026005.2, from coordinate 11,002,545 downwards.
TGTCGAGTCATCGTTTCTTTACCGACTCTTCTTCAAAAGTTGCCCCCCAATTGATTACTCCCATCGTTGGTCGATTGTTGAGTGTTTCCTCAGTTTATGGCTGAGGTTGTTGGTCGGTGGAAGGTTGAGTCAGATGATCATGTCAAAATTTTCTGAGATAGCTTCGTCGAATCAGAACCTCTATCTCGTCCATGAGTTGGATGCATTGTTCGGTATCATAATCGTGATCACGATAGAACCGATAGTACCTTTTCTTGTCTCGACTCCTTGATGGCACTTTCATTGGTGGGGGGTGTCGTAAGTATTTCTCTCCTTCAATCTCCATCAAGATCTATGCACAGAGAGTAGAAAGAGGAGTATAGGAGTTATACCTGCTGTAGCTATTCAGCTTCGGACTCCATCATCGAGGTAAAGCTCACTTATTGATAGTCGGCCTACTTGATTCGATCGAAGTTTTACTTTTTTTTTTTTATTTCTTCTTCTGATCTTTTTCGTCTGTCTGACGTCGGTCAGAAATAGCTTTACCCACATGAATGTACTTGTATGCGCGCTCCAAAAATTCAGCATAGATCTAAGGGAGAGTCTTGTCTAGAGAGTAGGTGAATCTAGATCCCCTCAGACCTCTCTTCATGGCCGTTATAACCATGTCTTCATTGACGTCCCTGACCTCAAGTGTGACCGTATTGAAACGAACCACAAAATCTCTCAACATCTCTGTCTTACCTTGCTTGATTGAGAAGAGACTGTCAGATGTCCGTGATGGCTTTCGGCTAGTGCTGAGATGGGCCATGAAAGAATGCTTAAGCTGCTCAAAAGAGTTGATGCTTCCCGACTGAAGTCCGGAATACCAAACTCCAGCAGCCATTCGAAGAGTTGCTCAGTGGAGCCGTCGTATGGCTCCATCTATGGCATCTTGAACTGAGAGAGAATCGGTTCATTCAGGATACGCTGAGAGAGAGGCTGGGTAGTGTAGAAGTCGTAGTCATTGGAGGACTTCCGACCTTCGACCTGAAGTCGGATAGCTGACGATCAATCTCTTTGAACTTGCGTTCATAGTCGTTAAGCCATCGTTGCTAGAAAACTTCAGGGGTAGAACCCCTTGAAGAGCTTGAAGAAGGAGAAGCAGTAGGTGTCTGCGACTGTTTTTCTTTTCTGATACTGTGTTCCCGAGAAAGAGAGGGAGAACACCGTGAATGATGGGTGGCACGGTGAGAGTGTCGAGAATGTGGTTGTCCATCTTGGTGGGAGTGTTGAGACGGTCGCCGCTCCGAAGATGAGGAGGGTGAGCACTGTGGAGGATGGCGGCTGTGCCTGGATGGCATTGATTGAGCCATCAACCGCTCCACCGGCAGCTGTTGCTGCTGTTGGAGGCTTTAAACCGCCTCCGTCAAAATCTTCATTTACTACATGAGTGCAATAATTTGTACGTCTGTGGTGACCACAGGATGCAAAGAACTAGACTCTGCCACTAAAGGTGGGGGAGAAACATTTTTCCAATGGGATGACTGCCTCGCCGATCCAATTGAGTGTTGAGCTCTAATTTTCGATATGGTTGATTGTAGTTTTCCCCTTCCTGGTGTGCCAATTTATTGCGATCAATTTGTTGCGGCCAATTCTCTGTTGCATCCGTTGTCAGTGAAGAACACCTGTAAAATGAAGTTCTCACAGATCAAAATTATGTCCGACGGAGACTTTTCGATGCTTAACTCAGAGAGAGGGTTGGTGAACAGCAGATAAAGAGAATTGAAAATGGCAAAGTCTTTATCCAGAATTATCTTATCAATGCATGCTGTTTACCTCCCTTTTATAGATGATTCTGATGTAACCGTCAAGTACGTGGTTCCACTTTTTATGGTGCTAAATTATCGGACCATAATTATGGAGTTAATAGATTGTTTATACCCACTAATGACTGTGACACGTAGTTGATAACTATTTACAATGGTTAGGTAGTGTGTTGAGAAGATAGGCCGACTATATATCGGTAATAATGGTAAGTCAGTAGTCTTAGAGATCCGAATGAGCATTGATTGGTAACTCTAATATGCTGATGGTCTTTGGTCAGAGGTTAACTGAGTTGTCCGTCATTGATTGAAAATAGCTGACTGTAGGTCAGTCAGTCGATTGTCAGTCGATGTAATATGTTCATTCGATCGATATAGGATCGAAGTCGAAAGTCGATTGTATCGTTCCAACATATTTCTTTGCACATCATACAATCTGATGACATTTTCCAGCAGGTCATTTTACTCTTTGTTTTATATAATCAAACCATCATAATTTATTCCTCACAATGCAGGGACCTTTAGCCTCACCATGGCCACAGTTAGAACGTCAGCATTTGTGGGACAGGACGGTTCCGATCTAATCCAGCCAAATGCATAGCCCAGAGACATATTTTAATGCATAATTAATTTTTTTGAGTAATTATGAAATATTTAAATAAACAGTATGTGTTTCTTAGAATTTGAATCTTTTGTACGTATAAATTTTTTAAATTTAAAATTTTTAAATATATTTCTCAAATGACACGTCAACACACATGTTATGTATTTCAAATGGTACTTTTTCAAGTATATTCATTTAATTTGATGCTTGTAGATTAAAATTTCTATCTATATATGGTTGCATGATAGAATCATGGTATAAAGTAAATTAATCTTTATTTATGAATTATGTAGGAAATGAGTTCCATATAAGATATAAGTTCAATACAAAATATTGATTTAGTAACAGATATAAGATGCTCTCCAAGATGATTGATCAGTATACTTGATAATTTAAATAATGCACGGAAGGATGCAGTGTAGTAGTTGGGATTTGGCAGTACATTATATTTATCAACGACCAATCTCTATTGAGTTCTTTTGGCTTGGTTGTTGAAAAGATATATTCCCATTAAAAGATTGATCTTGATCAATAACGTGGATATCTCTATCACAGAATGAGATTTATATTGCATAGTAGGGTTGAGTGATAAAGGAGAGGAGATATTGAGTCAAAAGTAGAAACCCAATCAAATTTTAGTGGACATGTATGCCATAGATGGCACAAGATAGATCACTATAAATTACTTGATTTCGTGTATCAAGAATACTAATGATAGAGATGAATATTTTAAAAGAAGGTTCATTCTTTTACCAATAGAAGTTTTTCTTGCTCCAAGCACAAACGCTGATATTCCTATTTCCTGCTTAAATATAGTCGAAGATGTCAACCATATTCACAAATTTAATTGGTAAAATTCACCTTAGATTTTCTCATTTTGAATATTTTAAAGATGCAGTCTGGAAAGATAAAACATCTACAAGGGTGCCTTGCATTTCTTCAATTTTGAACTTTTATATGATCTTAAAGTAATCTAATTATTATTTCTAATTTATTACACTTACTTATTTGGCTTGGAATGTTCCATATATAGTTCTTATACTATGAGCATATTTGGATTTCTCTATCTGAATCTATTGTTGTTTCTCGTGCATATCCTCTCATGGCTTATTGGACAGAGAAGTAAGGATGGCAAAATTAATCCGACCCGATGGGTATACACCCTACCCGAACCCGGTCAAACTCGAAAAATAGGGTTTGACTGGGTTTGGGTTCGGGTTTGGATAAAACCCGAAAACTATAATACGGGTATGGGTAGGGTATGGGTAGTACTATTTTCTATCCGAATCCGATCCGAACCTATGGGTATGGATAATACCCGAACCCATATCCGAATGTATATATATATATATATACATATATATATAGATATATACATATACATATATATATATATATATATACATATATATATATATATATATATACATATATATATATATATATATATATATATATATATATATATATATATATATACATACATATACATATATACACACACATATACACACATACATATATATGATCTCTCTCTCTTTCTCTCTCTCTATATATATATATATATAATTATATATATGTATGTATGTATATGTATGCATGCATGTATGTGTGTGTGTGTTAGAAGTGTGTATGTGCGTATGTATGTATGTATATATATGTAATTGGTAATTCTATTTTTGATTGATAATATGCATAAAATTATTTTATTTTTTTTTTGGATATAGAATGGACAGGTATGAGTTGGGTATGGGGCGGGTATGGATTGGATATGGAAAAATGGATTTCCACGAATATCTCCGAACCCGTTGGGTATGGGGATGGGTATCACTTTTCTTACCCGATTGGGTATCGGGTAGGGTTTGAGTATAGGATATTAAGTTCGGGTTTGGGGATGGGTAGTATACTACCCGACCCAAACCCTACCCATTGCCATCCCTACAGAGGAGTATTGTAGACAGAAAAAGGAGTACGAGATAGAGCATGGATGGACCAATGGAGAGATGATGATGCAATTGACTCTTCCTGGGAGAGAAGAGCCTCTTTGTGTAGAAAAGAGATCGAAAAGTATCATGGCGAATTTTATGGGTCCCCAAGTAATATCAAAATTAATTTTTAAGAGTTTGTACTTTTATTATGTATGTAAAGCTAATAAGATTTTATATTATAGGGGAAGTAGATAATGTTTGGATCAAATGAGTCACCATAAGTTTTTAAGTGTAAAGCCACCTTTAAGGAGGGTCCTTCTGAAAATTGTGAGGGTACGAAGAATGCTCCTTCTAAAATATATGAGGGTGCGGAGAAAGCTCCTTCTAAAATATGTGAGGGTGGGGAGAAATCTAAGTTGCAAGGCCACAGTCACTTGGGTTCGGACCATGATTTTTGCGGTTTGATCAGTTGGATAGTCACAATCGGGCTGACGTGGACATACCTTTGGGTTCTGACTACGGGTTTAGTGGTTTGATTAGATAGATAGTCATAATTATTTATGCTGGGGTGGGATCGAGCTTTACTTGGGTTCGATCAGATGGATAGTCACAATCAATGCTGTGGTGGGGTCGAGCTTTACTTAGATTCGATTATAGTTGAGTCATTTTCAGCTCCATAAAATGAGTTAGATTTAAATCAAAATTTTGAAAAAAATTCATGGAGAGCTCTAGAAATTAATCAATTTCAGATTTTGGGCGCCAAAAATGGCCGCCTAAATTTCCTACCATGTCCTTATTTTGGCATCACGGGTGCCCGAAACCCCCCTCCACAAGCCCCCACCATTTTCCATGCGCCCCTGACACCCTTGCCCCCCGTCCGCTTGCCAAGTGCATCCACACGCCTCCATGTAGCGGCACTTTCACCTTTACCATCTTCGTTGCTCGCGCTGGCGGTGTCGTCGCACCTATCCTCTCACTGACTGCCTCTGATAGTGTCGTCCCCACATATGCCCTAACCTCCTTCCTCTCCTCCCACTGGTGAGCCATCTTCCTCTCCTCCTCCTTTATTTAAAAAAAAATGGAAGGAACCATCGACGAGCTCAAAAACATTATTTCCTTCGCTTTGGTTCACATCTGAACTCAAAACAACTGAGAGGATAAGAAATGGGATGCACTAAATTAGCACTACTTTTGGTGGCCCTCCAAGCCACCACCCTCTTGTTACCCCAAGCTTCAGGAGACTTTCTGGCTCATCTCATAGCACCTGTTCTCATCTCTTGGATTTAGTACCCTTTGCTTAAAACTATAATTTGTCTATATCCAGATCTTATTAGTTAGACTGTTCGTATATGTGTGACTTTTTTCCAACCCAGGGTCATTCAGTCACTATTAGCTGGCAACATTATATGATGCCTGGTTTTTATGCTCCCTGAACTTGTTTTATTGTTTTCTCTTTCTCAGAAAGTTTTGAGATTGTGTTTGATGCATTGTCACATAGTGATAATTCAGATTATCAAATAATTTGAATTATTTATAATTTAAATAAATTATCAATAATATTAATTATTATATTTGATATACATAGATAATAATACAAAAAAATTATCAAAAATCTTGATTGACATGTTTGGTATGACAATTAGATTACTGATAATATAACATCAAATTTTTAAAATATCTTTAAATCAAATTATTAATTTAATATTTTTAAACTATTTATTTAATTTTTTAATGATAAAAAATATTATATGAAAAAAATTATTTTTCAATACTTATTATTATTATTTTTATAAAAATTATTATTTTTAAACTATTTTTTATTTTTTTTCCTTCTTCTTCCCTTGCACGCCATGCCCCTACCCCCCCTCTCCTCTGTCCCCATCGCCTGTTGTGCCTCCGGCACCGCACCCCGTACCCCCGGTCGCCCACGCTGCCCTGGCCACCGCATCCCGGCTCCATGGCCACTTATCGTGCTGCCACCCCTCCCCAGCCCCTCGGTCCCTCGACCGTCCATGCTGCCTTGACCACCGCACCTCGGCCCTTTGGTAGCCCGTCGCGTTGCCACCCCTCCTCGACCCCTCGACCCCACGGCCACTCGTGCTGCCCTGGCCACCACACCTTGGCCCTCCGACCGTTCGTCATATTGCCACCCCTCTTTGGCTCCTCGACCGCTCGCGTTGCCCTGGCCACCGCTCCCTACCCTTCGACCGCCCGTGCTGCCTTGGCCACCACCCACTGCCCCTCGACCGCCCGTTGCGCTGCCTTTGGTGAGGGCCACGAAGGCGGCATAGGAGGTGGTAGGGGTCACCAAAGGAGGAGTTGGGGGGGTTGGGTAGGAGGCACGGGTGGCACCGCACCGGTTGGGAGGAGGGAAGGAGGGTAGTTTCGTCAAAAAAAATTATTACAAGATTACGTCATGGGAGATAATCTGGATAGTCATTTCTCTCTTTGATAATCCAGATTACTTTATGGAAGGTAATCTGGATTACTAACTCAAAAGCATATCAAACATGGTAATTTGGTGGGGTTCTTTTAAATTACCAACAATCTGAATAAATTGCCAGCTACCAAATGCAATCTGAGTTCCTTCTAAGATTTCTCCAAGTAAAGATTTATGTTGCTATATCGACTGATATGAATTCAATTTTCAATCTTTTGATTCCTCTCATGGATTAAAGTTCAATTAGCCCTCTCCCAATTCCTAATCTCATGATTTCCGATTCATAATTTTTATGTCTATTATAGGTGTGCGACAAGAAATGGAAAATGAAAGGCCTCTTTGTCCTTGTGGAAGAGGTGTGATGAAGCTCTATATTTTTAAAAAGCAAGTTACGGGCATTACTTCTATCGTTGTCCTGATTGGCAAGTAAGTAATTTTTTTTTTAAAAATAGGTTTCGAATGTATCGTCTACGACCCATATGATGATTTAAATTTTACAAAACTATGCTAAAAGTTTTGTTTGGTTAGGCGAGTATAAAGGACCAAAAGTTGCTCAGCCGAATGGTGTGATACAATGGGATCGAAACAAACACAACATTAATTACGGAAAGTGGCTTGTTTCTACTTATTGTGGATGCAATGCATGTCTCATTTTCTTATTAACCTTGGTGGGGCTAATTTTACTTTTATTCATTCTACGTGGATTGCAGGTATCATGTGTACAATCTCTCAAAACATGCTTTTGACAATGTACGACGTTTAAGAGTGTTTTATCTAATGAAAAATTAGCTTTTTGATATGGTCTAATGGAAAATTAAGGGGCTGAAATTATTGTGTCTTAGAGGTCTTGTTTTAGTGTGTAACATTTAGCTTCCTTTTTTGCCTATTTTTCTTTCATTGGTTCATGTTTTCCTACGTTGCAGTAAGAATAGCTTCTGATTGAGAGGCTTAGGTGGAGTGCTTGATAATGTGGCATTATATGGATAGGCTGATTTAGTTCCCTCTACTCACTGTGGTATTAGGTATCATTATAGCTCATTTTTGTAAGGTTTTTCATGCACTCAGGATGGAGAAAATGAAAGTGGGGGAGCTGCAAGATGAGACTATGAAAACCACATGATTGTGAGAATGAGAGAAATGCCTGTTGGGATAAATGTATGTGTTTTCCGTACTTTTATGGTTGATTTTCTATGACACATTAGTCTCCTCAGCTTAGGCTGTGCGAGTGCAGAAGCCACTGAATTGACACTCTGCATCTTGCAAAATTCATGATGATTCAAAAGGAACTTCCTGATGAATGCATGAAGTGAATGACCGACAGCAAACTAGATGCTTATAAAGTGAATGACCGACAGTAAAATAGATTGGTATTGGATGGACAGAGTAATTTTATCATTGATTTTATCGATACCTACAGAGATTTTATCACAGAATACAAACAGAGATTTTATCACAGAATAAAACTCTTAACTTTTCATGTCCAATAAAGAAACTTATGTCTACACACTCAGACAACAAACTTTCATGAGCCCAATAGTGGAAAAAGGCATACATAGACGCTTATAAAGTGAATGACCGGCAGCAAAATACACATACACTAGCAATTGAGACAGACATACTAAGAAAAAGAACACGAACACCTGCAATCCAAACCACTTCAGTTTTCATGCTCACATGACGATCAGGCTTTAGGATACTTGATGTCACATCCAAATCTAACATTCGAGTCGGATACGTGATAGCCGCACATTTTTTAGAGTAAGCCCTAAAGAATATGCAAGGCCAAAAATAATTTCTTACAACCTCAACATCCATAATATCTAATTTCAATAATAACTTATAAAATTTGCATAATTACAATTGTAATTCTTTTAATTCTCTGATAAGATATCATGACATTCTATCTATTCATTTGCTCATCCGCAAATTCAAACAATAGCCAACCATGAGCATTCTGTAACTCTAAGAAGAAAAAGAAAAAAGAAGAGGTGTGAGCTTTACAGTCCAGTAAGAATTCCTATATCACACTGATATAATAACATAATCTGAAAATAAGGATAAGTAATAAAACATAAAATCCTATGTTCAATATTCAGAATACTGCAAATATCTATAAATTATCTGTCTTGTCAAAAGAGATGCATCATTATATGTTAATGGATGAAGTACTTTTGTTCAACGATTGTTTCATATCTTGTCTTTCATTTCTCTTTTCATTATCATATAATCTTTAACCTTTTTCTTTCTTACTCTGAACTAACCAAGTCTATACCTCAGTCACCATCCGAATAAATTTTCACTCAAAAACCTTTCAAGGCTGTCCCAGGATGAGCTCCTGGCCTGCTGTCCCACGTACGAAAGTTCGTGAGAGGCTGTCCCAGGCATAAGCTCCAGACGGGCTGTCCTAGGTATGAACTTCTAGCTGGCTGATCCACCTATAAGCCAGTGGGAACTGTCCCAGGCATAAGCTCCTAGCGGACTATCTCAAGCATAAGCTCCTGGTGGGCTGTTCCATATGACAAAGCTAGTCCATACTATATCTCTCTTTTTTATTTAATCATTATGTGTTGATTTCATCAAATCAATTCCGACTTACATTATGATCAATTTAGATACGTCATATCCATATAATCAGGTCATCAATCTTTGATACATATATATTGACATAACATACTCATGCTCAAAATCAAATAATAGTATCTCAGATATAATAAATTCATCGATCTTATATCTGACGATGCAAAATCAATGATGCAAGACCAACAGTAAAATAGCATATATATAATGGTGATTATGTACAGAAATTTTTATCTTTACTGATGACTAATCTAAGCATAGAAATCAATGTTCTTCTTCGATTACGAATTTTGAAAACAAGATATTCCACTCGACATCTTATGCAAATAATCGTATCTCTTCATGATCCTGATCAAATATAAAAATCATATATAGAAAAATTATCGATAATCGATCCTAACAATACAAATCCAGGACTTCTCTTAGGATAACCCAAAATCAAGATTTGTCTGAGTATCTGGATCCTCTATTAGTCCACAAGACTTTTAGAGAGAAAAAAATTTATGAAGAGAGAGAAAATTCTAGAGATAAAATTTTAAAGAGAGAGTGGAGAGAGAAAGTAGAGAGAAAATCTTTGTATCTTGAAAAAATTATGATTGAGGTCATCAGAGGTTATATCAGTATGACTCAATATGAATTAACCATGATCGATGTTATAAATTTTGAATAAAGATCGAATCGAAATTCAATCTACTACACGAATTTCGAAGTAATCTCAAGTCATCTTATTTTCATCTCAAGTTTATCCTAGGATCTGTGATGAAATCAGAGAGGGAGAGAAAGATCCTAGAGAGATAAAATCCATAAAAAGAGAGAAAATAAAGAGAGAATCTAGAGGGAGAAGATGGAGAGAGAAGGTAGAGAGAGGAGAGAGGAAAGAGAGAGAAAGAAGAGAGAGGAGAGAGAGAGAAAATTCTCTCCTTTTTTTTTATTTTTTTTCTCTTTTTTTTTCTTTCTTTTCTTTTCTTCTTTCTTCTTCTTTTCTTTTCCTTCTTTCCGCGACCTCCCTTGGGCCGAAACAGGGGATGGGCTGAGGGGTTTCGACTTGGCTCTGGTGAGGGTGGTGGCTCGGTCAGAGGTTCGGCTGTGACGGCCGACCACATAAGCTAGTCGGCGACGAGGTTCGACTGGCAAGCTTTCCTTCTTTTTTTTTTTTTTAAATTCTCAAAAAATAGAGGATCCGTCCTCTTTCTTTATGATTTTCGGCCATTGGTCGGTCGCCGGCAGCCAAGCACTCAAGGAAAGAGAGAGAGAGATGGGGGTCCGATCTCGGAGATGAGATGTCGCAATTGACGGTGCCGGTGGTCGAAAAAGAGAGAAAAAATTTTCGATCGAATAGAGGTTTCATGATTCATGAAATTTTTGACGATCCCGACGGTCGGTGAGGGTCTAAAGCCATGGGGAGGAAGGAAAGAGGGAGAAGAAGAAAAATTGAAGCCTTACCTGAGCTCCGATGGCATCTCCAACCTTCGATTTCTGACAAACACAATAATGGGAGGCTGTGGCTTCCACGGAGAAAAGAGGAGGAATCAAGCTTGAAGATCGCCGATGGAGGTTCTTGAGGGAGGGAGAAGACTTATTTATAGAGAGCTCTAGGGCTCCGGTGGTCATAGGACTCCCATTCCATTTGAGATTCATCAGAGAAGAAGACTCTTATCGGGAGTCTTCTTCCTGTTCTCTCTCTCTCTCTCTCTTTTTAATGAGATTTGGGCTTTCAGATTTTGGGCCTAGTCCAAGGCCCAAATGGACCGGGTGTCACATTCTCCTCTCTTCAAATAATTTCGTTCTCGAAATTAAGTTATGTTGTTTGAGATATATTCTAAAAAATTTACATTCATCATATTATTCTCATATTTTCGATAATATTTTATATATTATTTATTTTTTATAATTTTGTTATAACAAAAAATATTTGAAATCTCAAATTCATCCCTTCTTATTGATTTCTCAATTTTTTTGAAGAACCATAATATTTTGGACAAATAACAGAACTACCAAGCTATTAACAATATACTTGAAATGTCTAGGATTTTTCTTGGTATTATCTGCAATGAAATAACCTACTAGCAAAATTACTCGGCTATAATCTGATTAAATCAAAATCTATAGCATCTTTTCATTATCAATAAAATCGTTCCTCATTTACAACTAATATATTCCATAATATCTTTTGATTTAAAGGATTAATATTTTTAATCAATTTAAATCATCATGTTTTTGCTGCACACTCTGATCTTAACTTACCAAAGTATATAAATTTATCAAAGATCAATAATATCCTTATATGTTAGATAAATCAAAGATAGATCCAACCTTTAAATTTTTATTTAGATCTTAAAACAAAACTTTAAGTTTCTTTATCTTTACTGCTCCTTAGGCATAGCACATCAAAATTAAATCTTGATCCACTTTCCATATTTGAATTCATTGCATAAGCTTCATCACTCCTCAAGAATCCAACATGTCAAGAATTAATTAGAGTTAACCTTCGATTTACCTTACAATTATTTAGACAACTTCCAAATCAACCTTTCTTTGCAAAAGAATTAACTCCAACTTGAGCAAACTAGAAGAACTCAAGTCAACATCCTTGTAAGTAGAATCAACTTGATTATTTCTTGTAGAGCTCTCTTCATCACAACTCTTAATATTAATCGATAAATCTATACAAAATCTTATCCCTTGTATAAGTCATTCAAAATTTAACACTAGCAAGATATCTTAGTTCAAATCAGAAATCAGAACTTTGATTTGAATAGTAAATACACTTCACCATCTTCAACAATCACAAGAAAAATTAAAGAATCTAATCCAAAGATAGTAATATGAATTGTTAAAGATTTCATCATAACATATATATTATATTCTAACAAAACTAATTCTTCGTATTTAATTTAACAACAATGTCAAAATATCCTAGGTCCACTTAGAAAAGCAAACTTTTGACTTGTAATTCAATGCAACTTGAAAGATAAAAAAAAATTACATCTAAATATGATATTTTGAATAACCAAAAATTTTACCAAGATGTGTATCTCATATTCTCATAATAAAATTTAAGTATATTTTTCATCTAAAATTGAGTTTCATATATGATCTCTCATAGGTTCAATGCTCAAAAATATTTCTCTCTCATATGATGTAATTTTTTCTTAGACCATATCTTAATTAACTTTCTTTTGATAAGTTCAAAATTTATAATGCTCAGACAATTATCATCAAAATTAGAAAAAGTATCATGATCTTCAACCATATAAATTTAGCATTCCAAAATCATCGAGTATATTCAACACAACACATCAATATCTCTCTCTTTATTTCAGAATTAACACTTCTCATACTTAGGTCAATCCTACTAATTAAAATCTAAGACATAACTCGTCAATTTTATTATAGATATCACGTACCACTAATGCATAAATTTTATCATAGTATCTATTGATTCAAAATCTAAATATTGAATCCTTCTTTTTATGTCTATCATGTTCCTCATGATCATAGTCTCAAGTTCAAATATCACTAAGGTCACAATCCCGAATAATTATAACCTTAAGCTTAAATACTACTTAAGTCATATTCTCTAGTGATCATAACCTCAACTCTAATATCATTCTATTACATGCTTAATAATTATAACCTTAAACTCTGATATTATCTATCATATTCCATTAATTATAATCCCAGAATTTTGATATCACTTATGTCACAGTTCCTAATGATCTTAAAATTTTAATACTATTTCAGTCATATACTCTGATACTACTCTGTCACATCTTATTGATCATACATAAAGTTTTGATATCACTTCATAATCCCTAGTGACCTTAAACCTAAGCTCTGATACCACTCTGTCACATTCTATTGATCATACATAAAGTTTTGATATCACTTCATAATCCATAGTGATCTTAAACCTAAGCTCTGATACCATTCCATCATATCCTAATCACTTGTATCATAGTCTCCAAATGAGCATAACCTAGGCTCTGATATCACTCTATAATATTCTAATTACTTATATCATAATCTCTAATGATCATAACCTATACTCTGATACCATTCTGTCACGCCCCGAACCCAATACTTGGGTCGGATATGTGATGGCTGCATACTCCTTAGAGTAAGCCTTAAAGAATATGCAAGACTAAAAATAATTTCTTACAACCTCAACATCCATAATATCTAATTTAAATAATAACTTATAAAATTTATATAATTACAATTAAAATTCTTTCAATCCTCTGATCAGATATTATGACATTCTATCTATTCATCTGCTCACTCACAAATCCAAACCATAGCCAACCATGAGCATTCTATAACTCTGAGAAGAAAAAAAAAGAAAGAGGTGTGAGCTTTACAGTCCAGTAAGAATTTTCATATTATAATGATATAATAATATAATCTGAAAATAAAGATAAGCAATAAAACATAAAATTCTATGTTCAATATCCAGAATACTACAAATATCTATAAATTATCTGTCTTGTCAAAAGAGATGCATCATCATATGTTAATGGGTGAAATATTTTTGTTCAACGATTGTTTCATGTCTTATCTTTCATTTCTCTTCTCATTATCACATGATCTTTAACCTTTTTCTTTCTGACTTTGGACTAATCAAGTCTATATCTCAGTCACCATCCGAACAAATTTTTACTCAAAAGCCTTTCAAGACTGTCCCAGGATGAGCTCCTGACCGGCTGTCCCACGTACGAAAGTCCGTGAGAGGCTGTCTCAAGCATAAGCTCCTGACGGGCTGTCTCAGGCATGAGCTTCTAGCCGGTTGATCCACCTATAAGCCAGTGGAGGCTGTCCCAGGTATAAGCTCCTGGTGGGCTGTCTCAAGCATAAGCTCCTGACAGGCTGTTCCATATGACAAGGTTAGTCCATACCATATCTCTCTTTTTTATTGAATCATTATGTGTTGATTTCATCAAATCAATTCTAACTTACATTATGATCAATTTAGATACGTCATATCCATATAATCATGCCATCAATCTCTGATACATATATATTGACATAACATACTTATGCTCAAAATTAAATAACAGTATCTCAGATATAATAAATTCATCGATCTCAAATCCAACGATGCAAAACTAATGATGCAAGACTAACAGTAAAATAGCATATATATAATGGTGATCATGTACAGGGATTCTTACCTTTACTAGTAACTGATTCAAGCATAGAAATCAATATTCTTTTTCGATTTATGAATTTTAAAAATAAGATATTTCACTCGACATCTTATGCAAATAATCGTATCTCTTTATGATCCTGATCAAATATAAAAATCATATATGGAGAAATTATCGACAATTGATTCTAATAACATAAATCCAGGACTTCTCACAGGATTATCCAAAATCAAGATTTGTCTGAGTATCTGGACCCTCCATTGACCCACAAGACTTCTGGAGAAAGAAAATTCTAGAGATACAATTTTAGAGAGAGAGTGGAGAGAGAAAGTGGAGAGAGAATCTTCGTATTTTTCAGATGAAGAAATTATGATTGAGATCATCAGAGGTTATATCAGGGTGACTCAATATAAATTAACCATGATCGATGTTATAAATTTCGAATAAGGATCGGATCGAAATCCAATCTACTATACGAATTTCGAAGCAATCTTAGGTCATCTTATTTTTATCTCAAGTTTATCCTAGGGTCCGCGATGAAATCAGAGAAGGAGAGAAAGATCCTAGAGAGACAAAATTCATAAAGAGAGAGAAAGGTCTAGAGAAAGAAAATAAAGAGAGAATTTAGAGAGAGAAGATGGAGAGAGAAGATAAAGAGAGGAGAGAGGAAAGAGAGAGAAAGGAGAGAGAGAAAATTCTCTCTTTTTTTTTTCTTTTTCTTTTTTTCTTTTTCTTTCTTTTCTTTTCTTCTTTCTTCTTCTTTTCTTTTTCTTCTTTCTGTGACCTCCCTTGGGCCGAAACAGGGGACGGGTTGAGGGGTTTCGACTTAGTTCTGACGAGGGTGGTGGCTCAATCGAAGGTTCGACTGTGACGGCCGACCACATAAGCTAACCGACGATGAGGTTTGGCCAGCAAGCTTTCTTTCTTTTTTTTTTTAGTTTCTCGAAAAATAGGAGATCCATCTCCTATCTTCATGATTTCCAGCTATTGACCGGTCGCCGGCAGCCAAGCACTCAAGGAAAGAGAGAGAGAGGGAGATAGGGGTCTGATCTCGGGGATGAGATGCCGCAACCGATGGCGTCGGTGGTCAGAAAAGAGAGGAAAAAATTCCGACCGAATAGAGATTTCATGATTCATGAAATTTTTGGCGATCTCGACGGTCGATGAGGGTCTAAAGTCATGGGGAGAAAGGAAAGAGTGAGAAAAAAAATTGAAGCCTTTTCTGAGCTTCGGTGGCATCTCCGACCTTCAATTTTCGACAAACACAATAATGGAAGGCCGCGGCTTCCACGGAGAAAAGAGGAAGAATCAAGCTTAAAGATCACCGGTGGAGGTTCTTGA
The DNA here is from genome assembly GCF_000442705.2 of Elaeis guineensis. Taxonomy (NCBI): domain Eukaryota; kingdom Viridiplantae; phylum Streptophyta; class Magnoliopsida; order Arecales; family Arecaceae; genus Elaeis; species Elaeis guineensis. The sequence goes on along the minus strand of NC_026005.2, from coordinate 10,986,724 downwards.
GGGAGGGGGAAGACTTATTTATAGAGAGCCCTAGGGCCCCGGTGGTCTTAGAACTCCCATTCCGTCCAAGATTCATCGAAGAAGAAGACTCTTATCGAGAGTCTTCTTTCTGTTCTCTCTCTCTTTTTTTTTTCTTAATGGGATTTGGGCTTTCAGATTTTGGGCCTAGTTCCAGGCCCAAATGGACCGGATGTCACATTCTCCCCCTTCAAATAATTTCGTTCTCAAAATTAAGTTATGTTGTTTGAGATATATTCTAACAAATTTATATTCATCATATTATTCTCATATTTTTGATAATATTTTATATATTATTTATTTTTCATGATTTTATTATAACAAAAATTATTTAAAATCTCAAACTCATCCCTTCTTATTGATTTATCAACTTTTTCAAAGAACCGTAACATTTTGGACTAATAATAGAACTATCAAGCTATTAACAATATACTTGAAATATCTAGGGTTCTTCTTGGTATTATCTGCAATGAAATAACCTACTAGCAAAATTACTTGGCTATAATCTGATTAAATCAAAATCTATAGCATCCTTTCATTATCAATAAAATCTTTTCCTATTTACAACTAATATATTCCATAATATCTTTTAATTTAAAAGAATAATATTTCTAATCAATCTAAATCACCACGCTTTTGCTGCGCACTCTGATCTTAACTTACCAATGTATATAAATTTATCAAAGATCAATAATATCCTTATATGTTTGATAAATCAAAGATAGATCCAATCTTTAAATTTTTATTTAGATCTTAAAACAAAACTTTAAGTTTCTTTATCTTTACTATCCCTTAAGCATAGCATATCAAAATTAAATCTTGATCCACTTTCTATATTTGAATTCATTGCATAAGCTTCATCACTCCTCAAGAATCTAATATGTCAAGAATTAATTGGAGTTAACCTTCGATTTATCTTACAATTATTTAGACAACTTCCAAACCAACCTTTTTTTGCAAAAGAATTAACTCCAACTTGAGCAAACTAGAAGAACTCAAGTCAACATCCTTGTAAGTAGAATCAACTTAATTATTTCTTGTAGAGCTCTTTTCATCACAATCCTTAATATTAATCGATAAATTCATACAAAATTTTATCCCTTGTATAAGTCATTCAAAATTTAACACTAGTAAGATATCTTAGTTCAATTCAGAAATTCAAACTTTGATTTGAATAATTAATGCACTTCACCATCTTTAACAATCACAAGAAAAATTAAAGAATCTAATCCAAAGATGATAATATGAATTATTAAAGATTTCATCATAATGTATATATCATATTCTAACAAAATTAATTTTTCGTATTTAATTTAACAACAATATCAAAATATCCTAGATCTACTTAGAAAAGTAAACTTTTGACTTGAAATTCAATGCAACTTGAAAGATAAAAAAAAATCACATCCAAATATGATATTTTGAATAACAAAAAATTTCACCAAGATGTGTGTCTCATATTCTCTTAATAAATTTTAAGTATATTTTTCATCTAAAATTGAGTTTCATATATGACCTCTCATAGGTTCAATGCTCAAAAATATTTCTCTCTCATATGATGTAATTTTTTCTTAGACCATACCCTAATTAACTTTTTTTTGATAAGTTCAAAATTTATAATGCTCAGATAATTATCATCAAAATTAGAAAAAATATCATGATCTTCAACCATATAAGTTTAGCATTCCAAAATCATCGAGTATACTCAACACAACCCATCAATAACTCCCTCTTCATTTCAGGATTAACACTTCTCATACTTAGGTCAATTCTATTAATTGAAATCTAAGATATAACTCATCAATTTTATTATAGACATCATATACCACTTATGCATAAATTTCATCATAGTAACTATTGATTCGAAATCTAAATATTGAATCTTTTCTTTTATGTCTATCATGTTCTTCATGATCATAGTCTCAAGTTCAAATATCACTAAGATCAAAATTCTGAATAATTATAATCTTAAACTCAAATACTACTTAAGTCATATTCTCTAGTGATCATAATCTAAACTCTAATATCATTCTATCATATGCTTAATGATTATAACCTTAAACTCTGATATTATTTATCATACTTCATTGATTATAATCCTAGAGTTTTGATATCACTTATGTCACAATTTCTAATGACTTTAAAATTTTAATACTACTTCAGTCATATACTCTAATACCACTCTGTCACATCTTATTGATAATACATAAAGTTTTGATATCACTTTATAATCCCTAGTGACCTTAAACCTAAACTCAGATAGCACTCTGTCACATCCTATTGATCATACATAAAGTTTTGATATCACTTCATAATTCTTAGTGGTCTTAAACCTAAGTTCTGATACCATTCCGTCATATCCTAATCACTTGTATCATAGTCCCCAAATGAGCATAACTTAGGCTCTGATATCACTCTGTAATATTTTAATCACTTATATCATAATCCTTAATGATCATAACCTATGCTCTGATACTATTCTGTCAGGCCCCGAACCCAATACCTGAGTCAGATACGTGATGGCCGCACACTCCTTAGAGTAACCTCTAAAGAATATGCAAGGTCAAAAATAATTTCTTACAACCTGAACATCCAAAATATCTAATTTTAATAATAATTTATAAAATTTGTATAATTATAATTAAAATTTTTTTAATTCTCTGATCAGATATCATGACATTTTATCTATTCATCTGCTCACCCGCAAATCCAAATCATAGCCAACCATGAGCATTCTGTAACTCTGAGAAGAAAAAGAAAAAGAAAGGGGTGTGAGCTTTACAGTCCAGTAAGAATTTTCATATCACACTGATGTAATAATATAATCTGAAAATAAAGATAAACAATAAAATATAAAATCTTATATTCAATATTTAGAATACTGCAAATATCTATAAATTATCTGTCTTGTCAAAAGAGATGCATCATCATATGTTAATGGGTGAAATACTTTTGTTCAACGATTGTTTCATGTCTTATCTTTCAATTTTTTTCTCATTATCACATGATCTTTAATCTTTTTCTTTCTGGCTTTGGACTAATCAAGTCTATATCTCAGTCACCATCCGAATAAATTTTCACTCAAAAGCCTTTCAAGGCTGTCCCAGGATGAGTTTCTGGCTGGGTGTCCCACGTACGAAAGTCCGTGAGAGGCTGTCCCAGGCATAAGCTCTTGGCGAGCTATCTCAGGTATGGATTTTTGACCGACTGATCCACCTATAAGCCAGTGAAGGCTGTCCCAGGTATAAGCTCTTGACGGGCTGTCCCAAGTATAAGCTCCTGACAGGCTGTTCCACATGCAAGGCTAGTCCATACCATATCTCTCTTTTTCATTTAATCATTATGTATAAATTTTATCAAATCAATTCTGACTTACATTATGATCAATTTAGATACGTCATATCCATATAATCATGCCATCAATCTCTGATACATATATATTGACATAACATACTCATGCTCAAAATCAAATAACAGTATCTCAGATATAATAAATTCATCGATCTTAAATCCGACGATGCAAAATCAATGATGCCAAGACCAACAGTAAAATAGCATATATATAATGGTGATTATGTACAAGAATTCTTACCTTTATTAGTGACTGATTTAAGCATAGAATCAATATTCTTTTTTGATTTATAAATTTTAAAAATAGGATATTTTACTCGACATCTTATGCAAACAATCGTATCTCTTCATAATCCTGATCAAATATAAAAATCATATATCAAAAAATTATCGATAATCGATCCTAATAACATAAATCCAGGACTTCTCCTAGGATTATCCAAAATCAGAATTTGTCTGAGTATCTGGATCCTTCATTGGTCCACAAGACTTCTAGAGAAAGAAAATCCATGAAGAGAAAGAAAATTTTAGAAATAAAATTTTAGAAAGAAAGTGGAGAGAGAAAGTGGAGAGAGAATCTTCGTATCTTTCAGATGAAGAAATTATGATTGAGATCATTAGAGGTTATATCAGGGTGACTCAATATGAATTAACCATGATCGATATTATAAATTTCAAATAAAGATCAGATCGGAATCCCATCTACTATACGAATTTCGAAGCAATCTCAGGTTATCTTATTTTTATCTCAAGTTTATCCTAGGATCCGTGATGAAATCAGAGAGGGAGAGAAAGATTCTAGAGAGATAAAATCCATAAAGAGAGAGAAAAGTCTAGAGAGAGAAAATAAAGAGAGAATCTAGAGAGAGAACATGGAGAGAGAAGGTAGAGAGAGGAGAGAGGAAAGAGAGAGAAAGGAGAGAGAGAAGAGAGAGAAAATTCTCTCTTTTCTTTTCTTTTTTTTTTTTTTCTATTTTACTTTTTCTTTCTTTTCTTTTCTTCTTTCTTCTTCTTTTCTTTTCCTTCTTTCTGCGACCTCCCTTGGGCCGAAATAAGGGACAGGCTGAGGGGTTTCGACTTGGCTCTGGCGAGGGTGGTGGCTCGGTCAGAGGTTCGACTGCAACGGCCGACCACATAAGCTAGCCGGCAAGCTTTCCTTCTTTTTTTTTTTAATTTCTCAAAAAATAAAAAATCTGTCTCTTTTTCTTCATGATTTCCGACCATTGGCCGGTCGCCGGCAGACAAGCACTTAAGGGAAGAGAGAGAGAGATGGAGATCCGATGTCGGGGATGAGATACCGCAACCGACGACACCGGTGGCTGAAAAAGAGGGAAAAAAGTTTCGGCCGAATAGAGGTTTCATGATTCATGAAATTTTCGACGATCCTGACGGTCGATGAGGATCTAAAGCTATGGGGACAAAGAAAAGAGGGAGAAGAAGATAAATTGAAGCCTTACCTGAGCTCTGGTGGCATCTCCGACCTCCAATTTCTGACAAACACAATAATGGGTGGGCGCGGCTTCCACAAAGTAAAGAGAAGGAATCAAGCTTGAAGATCGTCGGTGGAGGTTCTTGAGGGAGGGGGAAGACTTATTTATAGAGAGCTCTAGGGCCCTGGTGGTCCTAAGACCCCCATTCTATCCAGAATTCATTGGAGAAGAAAACTCCTATCGAGAATCTTCTTCCTGTTCTCTCTTTCTTTCTTTTTTTTTTTTTAATGAGATTTGGGCTTCTAGATTTTGGGCCTAGTCCAAGGCCCAAATGGGCTGGGTGTCACACTTGATTTGATCTCTTTGTAAGGGAGCACAACACATGTCAAGTTTTCAACCCATGCCCACTGTCCAACTGTGCAGTGCCATGATGCTGCTGGAGATGCATGCATGCTTCTTAATCCAAACCTGTCCACATCAATATTCAATACTGTTACTCAACTAGAAGTTCTATTCGCAAGTAATAAAAGATAAAAAGAAATAGTATTTTTGCAAACAATACTTGTAAAATGAACCATAAACATAATGGACCATGAACAAAATGAATCATACAACACCAATAAAAATAATAGATATTGCCTTATCTACAACACCGATTCACGTGGTAATAAAAAAAAAAGATTGTCATTAGCAACAATGTTAAAAATCAAATTAAGTAATTTCAAAAGTTGACCATATTAGTAAGTGATTATGCAATATATTAGCTTTTGATGGCCATGTATTGTATGATCGTGCTTCTTGCAATATCCATATCGATACTTTTGTATTTCAAGATGAGACTTCAAGCATTTTTTTGGTGCTCCTTTGCTACTCACAGAAAGAGGATCAAGGACGTTATGAGAAGTAACATTATTTCCATCGAGAAGATCTTCAACATGGGAACTTAAAAACCTAAGATTATTAGAAATACTTAGATGCTTTTGTTGATTATCTATTATTGCTAACATCTCATCATATCGCTCTTCGAACTTGGATGCTTTATAAAATAGCTGATTTTCTATTCTTATCAAATGCTGATATTTAATCAATTGCTGGGATGTATGGTGTGCGCCTGAATGCCTGTTTGATGGGATTCCCATTTTGGCCTTTTTTGTTTAACGAGACCATATGCAGCATAAGAAAATTTTTCTGTATCCCAATTGATTCAAAACAGCAAAAATATGACTACAAAGTATCCCCTTTGTTTGCAATTTCAAGCAACTACATGTAATATTTTCAATACCATCATCCAATATACAATCAACCTTTGCTATAATTTCATCATCCTTTGCTACCATGAAGGCCAATGAAGGAGGAGAATCTATAATATTGGTAACAACATAATATCTTACCTTTAAAAGTTCATTTTGTAGAAGCTCAAATACTGCAAGGTTGTATATATTTGCAGCATGTATTTCTAATTCTTTTAAATCTATGCAATAAAAAAGAAATGATTGTGATGCTCTACAATCATCATGAGCCTCATTTCGATGCAACCTTGATACACATAGTTCATAATGATCAATAAAATCTTTCAAGTACATCTTTCGATCAAGATATATGTGAAAACTAGAGTTCAGACTCTCACTTCGTTGTGTATTTGTATATCCAAGAAAAATTTATCCTTGAAGATAGGCTGTAGCCAATGTTTCTTAATTTTGTATAGTGTCTTCACGTATTCATGATCTCCACTAATCTTATACTTCACAACTTTTTATTTGCTCTCAAATTGATGTGGACTATGTCTGTCAAATATTAGACTTCTAATATCAGACAAAATAGCTAGATTTTTTATATGATCAAGCAACTTTCTCTATATATGCCAACTACATAAGCGATGAACGGTGTTTGAAAGTGTACTTTTGATCACTTTACACATTGCATGGTCATCATCTGTAATGATAGACTTTGGATGATTTTGATATATTACTTTTAGAAATATTGATAACAACCATTTGTAACTTTCAACGGTCTCATTAGAAACAACTCTACATCCAAAAATTATAATTTTATGATGATAGTTTATTCCAACAAAAGGAATGAAAGGTATGGAGTAATGACTAGTACGATAAGTACTATCAAATATGAGCACATCTCCAAATGCATTGTAATCAAGATGAGATTGAGTGTCACACCAAAATAAATTGGTTAAATAGCCTTCACAATCTGTTTCATAACTATAAAAGAATTCTTGAGCATCTATACTACATATCTTCATATAATTTATTGCCTCCTCAGCATCTCCTCGAAGAATCTTCTTTCTAATTTTTTCATATTGAAAATTATAAAGATCCCTTTGCTGTGAAACTCAAATACTCATATCCACCTTCTCTATGCTCTATGAAATTCAGAATTTTATTTTTATGAATATCCACAGCTGCTAAACTAAAAATTTCTATCTTTTTAGTGCCATCAATATTATGATGTGATCTTAAAAATGAAACTTCATTTGTTTCAGCTAACTGATGATTATGTTTTTCATTAAAATCAAGAACAAACCACTTTTCTATATTTTGATTCAGACAAATCATCAATTGTGCAGGACAATTGCATCGAGTTAGAGCTCATTTTTTTTTTCTCTTTCTATTCTATCTATATCCTTCTCGTCTCGTAATCCTTCCCTTGAGCAAACAAAATGTCTTTGGATTAGACATTGGATTTTAAATCATGTAACACTTTATCTTTTCTAATGCTAAACCTATGATACTTGGCATATGTATTGTAAAATTGATAACTTTGCTCTTCTGATGAAAAGATCATTAGGATAATATCTTCAAATGTATCATATTGTGGATTAACATAATCATACTGAGTTAAATCTTTGTTAACTTCATCCGGATCTTGCTTTTCAATGCAAAACTGCTTTCCATAAATTGATATTATAAATTCACCAATATTGAATGATAAAAAAAGATCACAAAACATACAAAATTTTATAAATTTAATGATAAATTTTTTTTCAAATAATAAATTATGCATAGCAAAATAGTTGAGGATAAATTTTAGCACATAATTCACTAAACATTACATGAGCAGCCTCTCGATTAAAATACAGACCGTCTCCTTCCAAGACCAACTCAAAACCCTTAAGGGCTCGTTCTTTTGTGGGTAAATATCATGGAAAAGTTGGTCAACTTTCCTATTGACCAACTTACCCATGTTCTCACAGATTTCAAGATGGGTAAATTATTTTCCATGGATGGCATTTACCCATGAAATAGGAGGAAAATTTTATCCATCCAGGGGATGGCTAAATGATTTTCTCATCAACCGGTAAAGTGATCTCTTAATTTTATTCCTAAAATATCATTTTTCTCATTTCTGATGCCTCTACTGTTAATGCCTAATAACTCAGACTATTTTTTTCAAAGCTTAGTTCATGTTCTTCTTCTCATTATCTCTTTGATCATTACCATCTTCATTCGTGGTGATTCTGCTTTCTTGAATCCTCCAAGGTATATATGCAAAATTATCTTATCAATTTTTTTTTATAAATTTTTTTTCTGCCTCTATTTTTTTTTTTCCGTAATTTTGTTCCGTTCCGTCTCTGGGGGAGGGGGAAGACGCGGATGTGGGGGGGCAGAGAGGGAAGACGCGGATGCTGGGGGGTGGGTTGGGGGGTTTTGGGGGAGAGGGAAGAAGCGGGGTGCTGGCTGGGTGGGCGGGTGGGGTTGGGGTCTTAGTCATTATCACAAGAACTCATTTTCACTGCTCTGGCCTTTCAAGCACTTGTACATGGTGGAAACCATTAATCTGCCAACTAGATAGGGCATTGGTGGGGGGTGGTTTGTAGGGAGGAAGGGAGGACAGGATGCAAGGAGAGAGGGGAGAATGTGGAAGCATCTGAGAGGGAGGATGGGATGCGGGGAGAGAATGGAGAATGCAGAATGTAGTGGGGAAGAAAGGGATTAGCCTGGTTTTGGATGACGTGGCATGCAGTGGAGGAGGGGGAGCACGCGAGGGTTTTTTTTTTTTTTTTTTTAAATCTCATGGTTGATAAGAACCTGATAGAAGAAGTTATATAGGATATAGAATTACGAAATCAAATTTTAATTTTAAAAATTAAAGTACAGGTTAATATTATTATCTATACCTTTTTTGCAGTGATTCCTTAGGTTACCTTTTTTCTGACTAGATAAAGTATCCTGCTATGTTTGTAATATTTTTCTTTGACATCCTGTTTTCATCAAGGTAAAAGGTGCTGGTCCTTATATTTAGTTATGGTATGCAACTAATTTTTCAAGTAAGTTAAAATTTTATACTTTTTGGTCCATTTAATAAAAATAAAAATGAATATCATCTTACTGTGAAGCATGAAGGCAGGACATGAGATATGGATCTGATATGAAACAGAAACACCAAAATGGCAAATTCAAATATAAAAAATATTGATAGAATCTAATTATGATTAAATCTTGTTTTATTTATGATAATTAAGAATCATTTTGTTAAAACTTAGCTAATGTAATCTATTCAATATTTTTCTCTTCTATTTTTTCAGAAATCAAAATATGGTACAAGATATTTTAAGAAGTCTTAGATTGAGATAGAATCATCAAATTATAAATAGTAGTCTATATTGCAAACTATCCTATCTCCTCCTTTTAAACCAATTTCTAATATGTTTCAATATTTTTTATTTATTAGTTTACTATCATTTTTATGATAAGGCTTTCTTCCTCTTATCCAATCATCAATTTTGACCACACCTTTAATTATAATCAATTTGTATGTGCAGGGATGGCCATTGATCGTGTAGATAGGAATAGAAAGAGAAGAATTGCTATGGCTATCATAGAGATATATTATAATATGATGATGAAGTTCTTAATTGCATGTTATATGGTCACATTAGTCATAGTCATTAGGAGAAGGAGGAGATCAGTGCATAGGCTGATATCTGAAGAAGGTGATGAAATTAGAGAGACTCATGAACAAAGATATATAACTCGACTTGCAAACATTAGGCATATGACAATGGAGAGTGACCAGTTTTGTATAGATCATCTAAGGATGGATAGGAGATGTTTTATGAAATTGTGTAACATGTTGAAGACAATTGGAAAATTGACAGTTAGTGGAGATATAAGGATAGAAGAAATGGTAGCCATGTTTTTAAATACAATAGATCACCATTCAAAAAATAGATCCGTGCAATTATTATTCCGTCGATCAGGCTCCACAATTAGTAGACATTTCAATGCTATTCTTCATGCAATACTGTACCTATATGAGATTCTACTTAAAAAACTAGAATCGGTGCTTGAAAACTCAATAGATGATCGATGGAGGTGGTTTAAGGTTGGTATCATCTTCATTACTATAGTTTAGTTATCTTTATTTTGTAAGCATATATTGATTGTTACCTTTTTTGCAATTCTAGAATTGTTTAGGTGCTTTAAATGGTACACATATTAGAGTTCGAGTTACAGAACATGATAAACCTAGATATCGGACCAGAAAGAATGAAATTGCAACAAATGTTTGGGTGTTTGCTCTCAAGATATGCAGTTTATATATGTTCTGCTCGGTTGGGAGGGTTCTGCACAAGACAGTAGGATTCTTCGTGATGCAATTGCTAGGAGAAATGGATTAAGAGTACCTCGAGGTAAATTAAGCATGAAAAAAACTATAGAGCAATTATATATTTATCTAAAATTTTTATTTGATGATTGACTATGTTTGTTGATATTAGGTTACTACTATCTATGTGATGCTGGTTTTCCAAATTGTGAAGGATTTTTGGCTCCTTATAGAGGTCAGAGATACCATCTTAGTGAGTGGAGAAGTGGAGCTCAACCTTCAACACCTACAGAGTTCTTCAATATGAAACACTCACAAACTAGAAATGTCATAGAAAGAGCCTTCAGTCTCCTCAAAATGAGGTGGGCAATTCTTAGAGGACCGTCATTCTATCCTATTAAAACTCATTGTAGGATAATCTCTGCTTGCTGTCTTCTTCACAACTTTATAAGAAGGGAAATGTCCATTGACCCACTTGAGCAAGCACTTGATGATGATGAAGTCGATAGCATGCAGGATATGTATCAAGAGAGAATAACAATAATGGAAACAAGCAATGAATGGAATGCTTGGAGGGGTACATTGGCTACACAGATGTTCACACAGTGGCAGCAAGAGAGACAGAGATGATTTTTCTTCTAATTTATATTGTACTAGATTGTTATGTCTCTTCTAGTGGATGTATGTTAGATATTATTTTGTTACATCATTTGGCCTTGTAATATTTGGAACAACTTTGTTTTGGCATATAATAGTATGAACAACTTTTTATGGCTTGTCATAATTTGTTGTGAGCTTATTTTGTAGCAATGTTTATGGATTGCTTTTATATTCAATGAAAGAATTATATGCTATTTATTTTAATTCATGTTAACTAATCATGTGTTTCAAATTGTATCGTGGTTGTCATATGCAATGTATAGAAATGAGCACTTCAATTGTGGGAACTTCTAAAAAGATGAAGGGAGCATCGAGGCAGAATAGAACTTGGGGACCTGTTGAAGATGCAAAGTTGGTTGAATGCTTATTAGATCTAGTAAATTGTGGACATTGGAAAGCGGACAATGGCACCTTCAGAAGTGGATATCTTGTGCAATTGGAGAAGTGGATGGAGGAGAAGCTTCCTGGTTGTGGGTTAAAGTCTAGCCCACATATTGAATCAAGGGTAAAGCATCTAAAAAGGCAATACAATGCTATTCAGGAGATGTTAGGACCTCAGGCTTCAGGATTTGGATGGAATGACAAAGATAAATGCATCATATGTGAGGAGAGTGTCTTCAATGATTGGATAAAGGTAAGATATATTCTTATTAAATCTTAACACCTTTCTTATCATCTTTTTTTTTTAAATAAATTTCTAAGTTAAACACTCAACTGATAAATTGGTTGTTCATTACTTCTTAAAGAGTCATCCATATGCCAAAGGGCTTAGGAATAAGTCCTTCCCTCATTTGGATCAGTTGGCGATAGTATTTGGTAGAGACAGAGCAATTGGAGAAGCAGCTGAGACACCGGCAGATGCTGTAGAGCATATGGAGCAAGAAGGAGTAACAAATACTAAGTTTGTTAATGAAGAGATATTTGATATAGATTGGAATAACAATATAGATTTGAAAAATATCCAAGAAGATTACTATGGTTTTGCATCTGATACACAGTCACCTATTGGCATGCAACCTAGTCAAGCAACAGGTCCTTCATCTTCTAGACAGCACAGGTCAAAGAGATCAAGGGGCACTACCGAAGATGATCCATTGGTGAAAGTCCTTTTAGATGAGCTGTCCAAGTTGGGATCATACTTTCAAATGGCTGGGGATCATATGAAACACTTGGCTGGAGCATTCAATGTGGAAAGGGAGATGAGAATGAAAGTATTTGATGAGATTCTCAAGATTGAAGGGCTCACTCAAAATGAGAGGATGATGGTGGGGAGAAAAATTTCAAGTGATGTGCAGGAGACTGATTATTTTTTTAGTTTGCCAGAGGATTATAGACATGCTTATGTTCTTGCTATAGTGGGACGTGACCAGTAGAAAGTATTTGCCGATGAAGCATTTTGGTTACGAGTCTAGTATCTGATATGGGTTGTTTTATGTTTACTTGTTTTGATACTTAGATTTATTTTGGAGTTATATTTTGATACTAATATACCAGTACTTGATGTGGGTTGTTTTATCTTTATTTGTTTTGTTACTCATATTTATCTTGGAGTGGTATTTTGGTACTTACATACTAGTATTTGATGTGGGTTGTTCTATGTTTACTTGTTTTGTTAGTAATGTTTATCTTAGTCTCATATTTTGGTATTTATATGTAATGAATTTTATGATGAAATTGTGAAGTATTTGTGGGTGGACTACTCAAGAAGTTTCAAATAACTTGATACAGGATTTTACTTTTTATTCTTGCTATAGAGCTCATGATCTTTATGTTTCTTCATAACTATTTTGTACCTTTTCTGCCGACTCACAGAACGAGTCAATGCTTGTTTAACAATGCCCCTGTGCTGATGATGCTATCTCGTTTCAAACTATTTCTATATACATCCACTGTTTACTATTTTACTATACTCAGTACTATCTCCAAGTTATATATTTTTATAGCTGTACACTGACTATAGGACTTTATTAGGCGAAAGCTCAAGCAAATAATGCTTGTGTAGAGACCGCGATTTTTGTTCCATTCACGATATGAATTCCTAATCAACCACTATGCCCCAGCATCAGTGAAATGATCTCATTAATGAAAGGTAGAGCACTATGCAAGCATCAGATATCAAACAGAAAATTGAAGGGAAATTAAAAACCTTGACGAGCCACATACATAATTATGAAACAAAAAAGAAAGAAATCAAGTTCTGGAAAAGAAATTCTTCAAAATATATAGAAATATAACTTGAATTTTAATGATAACATAGAAAAGAATTGGATATCCAATTAGACTTCCAATATCAATAAACTGTTACAAATTGGATTAGTGTTACATCAAAATTTGTCAATCAATTTTATCATAAAAGAACTTACAGCCACAGTATCTAAAACTATTCAAGAAGACTTAGCTCCAGTTTCCTCAGTTGCTGTTCCAAGCTAGCAATTCCAAATGAGTCACCCTGAATGGCCCCAAGGAATGGTTTACCATATACAAGAACAATCAGAACTTTGTCAGGCTCTTGAGTGAAGCAAGCATGGTAGAGCTCTGTCAGCCCATACTCAGGCAAGAACCGCTCGGACTCATCCTTCATTTTCTGCTTCACTTCCGCGATCATGTACTGAGATTCCTTCAGGCATTCCATCAAAGGGAACACATTCTAGCAAGCAAAAGCTTTAGCTTTTTCAAACCGTGGAGCAAAGCATTGAATCAAACAAATTCCAAAATAAAATATATCTTTATTAGAAGTTGATAATTTTATTATGTTAGGATAATTTGGTATAGACTAAAAGCTTAGTTTGGTACAAAATAAATTATTTAGTTTGGTACAAAAAAAATTAAGCTTTATAAATAAATCATCAAATTTGACCCAAGAAACATAAAGGGTATTATGGAAAATATGGATAAAGTTTAGCAACTTACCCGAAAAAATAATAATGCAAAAGAACATGGGTAACAGATTTCAAAGCTACTTTTCTATGTATAAAAGGATATAGATAAGTTATTTTTCTACCTAAATATTATCTGAAAAATATTTACTCAAAAAAATATAGTTTCATGGGTAAATCTTTTACCAATAAAAGAACGGGCCCTAAAGTCCTTCAGTGGAAACGATTCGAATAGAACCTACGTCAATTAGAAGAAACATCAATCTTAAGTCATGAATTTCTAAATTATCAAGTTCATCACGATCAATCATCATTCCCTCAATCTAGCTCACCAAATAGTTCACCTGCTCGAAGAGGTGGAAAAACCCAGAAGGAGAACTGCTGCCGTCGCAGGGAGGATCATGCCCAAATACAACAGGAGCGAGGAATGGGGGTGACGCTACCGTCGCAGGGAGCCCGCGGCATCGGGACACCACAGGTATGGGAACACAGGGTGGAAGATAGCTGGACGCATCAGGCGAGAGGAGGGGGAGCGACGTTGCCGGTGCAGGGAGGCCGCAGGTACGTGGACGCTGCGGGTGAGATGGGGAAGGCGGCGAAGGGAGGGGAACACCGAAAGGCAACGCCTGCCTGCGTGAGGAGGGAGCGGCTGGCGAGAGGAGGGGGCAGCCGGCGCTGTCTTCGCAGGGAGGCTATGGCATGGGGAGGCCGCCGATAAGGGGAGGCAGCGTGTGGGGAACGGGGGTGGAAGATGCCTGAATGCGGTGGGGTAGAGGAGAGCCCGCGATGATGCCGACACAAAGAGGCCGCCGGTACGGAGACTGTGGGGGAAGGGAGGGGGGTAGCGAAGAGAAGTGCGGCACCGAAGGGATCAGTGAATGGGGTGGGAAGTCAAGCAATAAAAATAATAAAAGAAACCCTTAGGATTATCGATTGGGAAAATTCCCAAGATTACCGTCAAGTAATCAACGGTCAGGATGCTTCTTAATTTCATATAAAATATATTTAAGAAGTACCATAGCACAACTCTTAATTCTCTCAAATAAAAAAAAAAAAACATTTTGGAGATAGCTATCCTGGAGGTTTGCCGTGCGTGTGGCAAACAAATGTAGTATACGAAAATATTTTAATAGCAAGATAATAGGATGTAATGTCATGTTTGGTGTTGATAACTGATATGAGTCAGCAAAGCACATCAGATTTAACATCCCTCATTTACTGTTTAAATAACGCATATAGAGATAAATAAATTTTGAGGAATATAGAGATAAATAATATGAGATCAAAAAAATAAATGGTAAACAACATGAGTCAAGAAAATAATTAGGTTAATTAACTAGACAATCAATTGAAAATTTTGAGTGGATATGAACTCACAATCTTACATAAGTTTAGAATATGATAACCATTTGACTTCAAAATCTTAAGCTATTCATATGGGTTGCCAAATAGAGTATAGCAAATAGGTCTATTCTCTTGAAAATGTTTCAAGTTGCTAAATTTTTGAGAGAGCATGATTGTGTTTGTCCTAGAAGCCTTTTGGAATTGTACCTTCTTTAAACTAGGTAATGGTGAGAGCATTAGATTTTGGGGAAATAGTTGGCTAGGTCCCGTTCTTGCTTGCTCCTTCCATGACCTTAATTGCAGAGCAGGTAGAAGAAACTTCCTTGTAACCTTATTTTGAAGCCATAAGAGGCGGCGTTGGTTGATTAGAGTGTTTGGCCCCCTCTCCTTCTCTGAAGACCATGACATGAATCAGCTCATGGATTTTTTTTCTTCTATTTAGCCTTCTAGAAATGTGGATATTCCTATTTACTGACCCAGAAGTGATGATTTCTTCAGTGTTGCTTCTTAATATGAGTTCATCAATATAGAAGGTTTGCTTTGATACTTTTGCTATCTAATCTGGAAATCTCAAATGCTAGAAGAAAAAAAAAAAAAAAAAAAAAATCTTCAGGTGGTTTGCTCTGAAAAATAAGTTGTATATGGATAAGATCTTAGCAAGAAAAGGTTGGCGAGTTAATGTTGGCTGCCTCGTTGCGTGGAGAGAGATCAAAGATAGTATTACACTTGTTTATCAAATGCCCCTTTGCCAGTTCCATCTGGTCGACGATTACTTCATGACTAAATTTCAGAGGTTTACCATCTACTCATTCTTCCTTTTAGTTAACTTAGAATCTCAAAAGATGGTGAGATCAACTAGCTATGGGTATCATATGGCATGCAAGAAATGCTAGTTTTTTTTGAAAAAGAAGACTTCAACGATCTCAAAGGCTTGGATTGCCACAAGGCCATTTCCTCCTTCCTTCCCTCCTCCATGTAAATATTTTCTTTGTAGTTATTTTTTGTACTCTTTTGTTAATAAAATCCGGGTGAAGTTTCTCACTTCCGCTACTTCCATCAAAAAAAAAAAAAAAAAAAAAAAAGTATTTATAAACTACACATATAGCTGGAAGGCCTTCATGATATATTTAGAAGACTATCATAAGGAAAAAGAATTTTAACTACCATATGAATCGCTCATAACTACACTTGCAAGCCACATCCATGACTTGAAAACTAAACGACATTAATTTTCAATGAATTATGTCATAGGCAAAAAATTTACTGTTGTTTTCAAGTGAGACATTATATCACAATGATTCGAATTAGCCCTTCCAATTAACAATTTTCCATGAACAAATTATACATAATAAATGCTGAAATTTTCACTCAAAGGATTCTAATATAAATAATGTAAATATAATTAAAATTATAATAAAAAATGTCCAAAATCTAAGAGCCAATATTTACAAAGGCGGAGAAGAATGAACTGGGGGAAGACCAACAACTTGTAGGTTGCTCCATTATTTTGGTGTTTTTTTTGTTGCTGTTTCTGTTTTCATTCTATTAGACTCTATTTACATTTTGGCATTCCTTCCTGTTTTTATTTTTAAAGGTCATTAGATCTTAGATTTCTTCATTTAATTTTCTTGATTCTTAATTTTTTATTTCGATGACTCTAGCTGTGCTGCTTTGGTTCCATTTGGATTTTTAACTCTGTTTTTTTGCTTTTTTTTTTTTTACTTTGCTGCAGTGGCATTTAATGATTAATTTATAATTCACAAAGGAGTTAGTGCACCTAAGGGCTGACAGTATTGTATGAATCTGAATGTTGAGCGATCAAGAATGTACATTAATAAGCATGAGTATACCGTTTATAAAATGGTTCAAATAATTTCTACAAAAAAAATGGTTAAAATAATTGCATATGCATGGTAAAAGTAAGGAAAATTTACTGCCTGTTTCTTATAGTTGTTGTTTTTGTGTTTTTGTCTCTACAAATTAGTGGAATATCATATGAAGATTGATATTGAAGATAGGATTTGCACAAAGCTAAAGCTATCCCTTGCTTTTATTTTTTAGCGTTTTAAAAGGAAGAAATCTTGGCTTGCATAAGCTCTAAAGATTTTACAATTAATTTCAAAAGATAAACCCACCTTAAAAGGATATAATAAGTAATTGATCGGCCTTTCTAATTTGCCATGGTATGGATCTCTGAAATGCTGTAGTTGGAGTTTAGAACAGGATTGATAAGGTCCTGTTTTATTTAAGCTTCAGTTTGTTGTAACCTCATCATACATATTGTGCGGTCTAGTTCATTTTTCTTCTTTAGTGAAAACAGAAATAGGAAACAAACACAATACCACAAAGGCCCTTAGATATCAGTTAATTAGAGGATAAGAGGAAGATCAGCAGTAGCACTCACTATAAGCTCTCACTGTGGTAGATATTCCATTGAGATGACATTATCATATTCCATGGAGATGAGAGGAGGCCTCCAGGGGGAGAGCACAGACATGTCTGTAATTCACATGTTGGAGTTGGGGGAAAGGGATTTGGCAATCAACTAGAAAAATTGTGGAAAGGGACTAAGAAATACTGACCTTGAATAGTTGGAGTACTAGCCTTATGTGGATAATCCACAAAAGAAGGGGATGGTAAGTGGAGGTTTGCCTTTTGGACAATCCAAAAAATATTTTCAGTTTTCCTTTAACACCTTTCTTTAGCAAGCTTTTCCTCTACTATTTCAGGATGAATTTAAAAGAGAGTCTGATTTACTCATTTTTAGCTATATGCCTCAAAATTTGTTAGTTGGGTTGCTGGATGGATGAACACCTTTATGATTATTAATTGGTTATCATCAAAAAAAAAAAATATTAATTGGTTTAGCAAAATGGTATTCATTAAATGACCAACCTATGATGTCATTCTCATGAATGGATGAAGACCACAGAGTTCAGACTGGGTCGACTAGTAATTGTGTCTAAATATGATGTCTGCTAATGACACACCAATTCCACTGTGAAAAGACTATGATCTAATATCATCTAATGTGCCCTTAATTTGCTTGGCAATTTAGGGCTTTATATCTATTGTCTCTTGCAAGGACATGGGCTAGACTGGGTGACCTTTATTTAGCACACAGGGCTCAAAGATGCTCTATTGGCATGCTTTTCTGTTCTCTGTATTCTCCTGCTGTGAGCATCGTTACCTTCTGATAGGCAATTCCAAGGTATACTCACCAGTTCTCCCTGACTTAACTGGAAATCAAAACCATCTGGCCCATAGTAGCTTGCGGTATAGGGCTGGTATCAAAGCCCAGAGCCCTGATTTTACCCTAGTAGTAGTTTCTTTCTTCATCTTCACTATCATGACCCTTTTTTGTTGAGCAATAGGGATTGCATCTAATGCAAATAAACTCTCTTTCACTTTCTTGTCAAGCCAATAACTCCCTAATAAATAGGGTATCGACCACATTGCAGCAACACCAGAAAAATTGTTGAATGTGTATCCTAGAAAATCTAATGAACTGTTGACATTTAATTACCCACTGCCATCATAAAAACAGATATGGTAGGTCTATGTTGTTCCATCTTCAGGTTCAACTTTTCTATGAGGCTTGGTTAGACCATGTTCTTTATGCTTCTCAGAGCATCTGTCCTCCTTGAATCTATGGCCTTTTGCACAGAAAGATTTGCCCCATCAATGTCCCCTTCAAGAGATCTATAGAGGTCATTCCTTATTGTTTGATGCTTTCTTCATATAATTGCCAAATTTTCCTTGTTATGGCTAATATGCCTCAGTTACCCACAATACAAGCATTTGGTTTTTGAAGTTTTGGCCCTCTTTGTGTGTGTGTTTTGTTTTGTTTTTTGTTTTTTGTCTTTTTTTTTTGGGTTCGTGCGTGTGTGTGTGTGTTTTGAGATTTATTTACGGTGAGTTTTGGCCTCCTTTAGATGAGGTTGTGACAATGACTGCATTGTATGAAATTCCCAATTAAAAGCTCTGCACATAACAGAAACTTCTTGATCTACCGAGCTGGCAGATAAACTTACATTTGTCTTTGTACTTGGACATTGATGCCTCTTTGATAAAATAGCAATTTCTCAGGCTACATATTAGGTTAGACTTATATCAAGTCCACCTGTAAGATTTCTCTCTGAGTAAATCAATGCTTATCCTTTGACAGACCTAGAATCCTAAGGCTTTTCTCTCACTTTCAGATAATTATATTTCAAGCAAGCTGCTGGCATGATTCTTCCTATTATGCCAACTAAAATCAGGGAGGCATGGAATTATTGTCTACCCATGCATCAACAATGTCTGGATCTGTGATGCTTTCCTAAGTGTCAGTTGTATTGAGATTTACTGCATATAGTGACCATCATCAGATGCATTCTACTTTCTGGTAGGTGTATAATTTTAGCTCCTCAGAGTTCTGTAGCGCTGTAGTTCCAGCCACTAGTAGTAAGTGATGTCATCAAACATCAATGCTCATGAGGTATTGCACTATGACAACTTTGGCTTGAAGGTGTTGTGAGAAGTAGTAAAAACTGTAAACAATATTCACACCCATATCATGGTCATAAATATTACTGCTTGAGTTGACTAGGCTATTGATCCTTCTCTCTTATGGCTCAAAGCTTAGTGGATATGTATGCTTCCAAAACCCTCGTCGATTAGTTAAAAAGCCAAAGAAAATAGTTGATATAAAATCCATTCACAAAATTGTGTAGATGGATTGGCATATTTGGCTAATCATTCTTTCTGCTACTTTCGAGGATCAAAATAAGCGATCCCATTGATGAAATTTTTTTTTTGGCCTGCACATGTGATGCAGCTTCCACTAAGTTCTCATCTCCATTCATGCCATAAATTTCTGAATGCAGTATGTATGGCAAGCTGTCAAAGTATACATGTTGTTATGTCATGATGTTATACTTTGACTGAACCTGTGCTTTTTAGACCATTGGCAGGCAGCAAAGTTAAAGTTGACCATCAAATACAAGTCATACTGATATAGTTTCATTGGGAAGTATTATAGGAGGAAGCATTTCATAATCTGACAAGATTAGTCTTTCTTGAACAGACTTTTCCTTTGTTAATCACACAATCATGAAAACAAGTGACTAAATCTTGTACAACAAATGAAGATTCTCAGACGTACTCTTTGTTTAGGTTTGATTAACATTTTGTTTTGGGAAGTTTCATAGATGTAGATCGAAACCTGAATCCATGCCATATGCCGGTGAGCCAAAAAAAAACACTACTCCAAACAGGGGAATCCAGTTGTCTCTCTTTTTATCTGTATGAGAGCGATATAAATCTGCCACCATCTCGTTCATTCATTCTGGAGTCCACACACCATTAAACTTTTTGTTCATTCTGGAATCCCCTCACCATTAAAATGCACAATTGCAATACTGTCTAATATTCTTGGTTCATTTTGGAATCCCCTCATAATTAAAATGCGCCAATGCAATACTTTCTTCCTCTAGCAAGGAAGTCTGGATCAGGTCTCCCCTTCATGATCTAGTTTTTCCTGAGGCCGAAGTGGTTCAATATTTAGGTTATCATACGGACTCAATTTGCCTGCATTTTCAAAAACTTAACCATCCTAAAACCTCCAAGCCCTCTGGTTAGCAGAGAATCAGATTAGTGTGGATACATTAGCACTGCAACTTTACATCCAAAGCCATTTGGATCTACTGTTTTATAATCTCATGGGCATGATCTTAGCTTGCCTTGTGGTCCTTGGGGGTTTAGCATGTAGAGAAAGAAACCAGATGTTGAAAAGATATTGGCTGTATTCCTTGTTAGAATCTCCCTCTTAGGTGGTTGGAGTAACTACTAATACATATATCATCCCCTTGACTTCAATCAACACTAATGCATCAGTTCTTTGTTTGTTTACATCTTTAATATTGTTAACTAAGTCATTAATCTAATGCATCAGATTTATTTCTTGGTTATTTCAAGGTAGATAGCAGGGATTCTAAATTTCGAATTGGCTAGGTGATCCTAAAATCAAGTTCAAGATCTCGAGCTTTTCTGATATTTCTTTAACTTGCTCCTGAACCAAAATATAACAAGAACCAATCTGCGTCCTTCCAAAGGCGTGTGTGTCTCCTAGGCTGTTAATGGAGTCAGCTCTATAAATTAGGAATCAAGTATTAGCCTTGACCTGATGAAATAAACTAAAGACAGAGACATTGTTTAATCCTAGTTATACAAATTCCCATGCATTTCTTTATGTTCAGCCTTTAGGCAACTGATTTCTAGGAGCAAACTGACTTAGATAACAATTAGACTGATGACCGAACTAACTAACAACACCACAACTATCTATTATATTGCTCCAACCCCAACATAACAAGTAACGAACAGAGACCAAATAAGATAAAATCCAAAAGTAAATGATTTCTCAAGAAGTCAAACATTTTGATAGTAAGATTCGTAGAAACTGCATACCGCCCTTTTATTGAATAACTATTGTACAATATTTATATCAATGAAAGAATAGTTTCTCCTAATCTTGTTTTGGTGAAGATTTACAGTTTAATTTGCACTCATGGCCAGAGGATTCAACATCATAGATGCCAATGCATTAACTGTATAAAACAATAGATAAGGACCACTGAAGGCTGCATTAGCAATAAATCAGCTCGGGCATGGAATTTAAGTTGCACCAGAGGAAAACAAAATGATATTGGACCAAAAGTTCTGAAATTATATTAGGTTTTTCGCTAATCAATGATGAAAAGACAAGCAATATTTCTTTATTTTTGGAAAGACAAAGAAATTTAAATCAGCAGGGTCTACTTAACACACACATACAGGGGCAGATGATATACAAATAAAGCCCAGAGACTAGATACATCTCCATGAAAAGGACTTATCTTTGAAAGAAAAACGTTCTTAGGCCTAAAAAAAGATAAGGTCACTCCTTTCAATTTTATTGGTAAAAAGAAGATAATCTAAGAAAAGAAACGCATTATTCATCCTGGTTATGCTATTTTTCTTTTCTTCTTGAGAGCTAGTCCTGAAGCTTAGAGAGCAGGAGGTGGACTTGGAGAATTGGGCAGTGTCCCACCCTTCGGGTTAGTGTTGGCTGTTGGGTCTTGATAGTCCATCTCCATCTCCACCATCTTCCTCTCCATCCCTGAATTTTCCTGAAACACCAACCAATACAAATAAAAAAAAATAACAATCAAAAGGATAAAAAAAAAACAAACAAAATCATGAAATAAGGAAGAGAAGAGCATAGGAAAAACACAAACCTCATGTACCACAGGCACAGGCGAATGCCACCTCCCATAATGCCTCATCACCCTAATCCTTCTCCCATATCCTGAATGCCCAACATAAAGAAACCAGAGTTTTGTCACCTACAATTATGACCAACCATTAAAAAAGCTAACAAAAAATGAAAGTACCTTGAGAGAAGGAGAGGAACACAAGGGCTGAGAGGAGAAGAAGTGCAAGGAAACAAGGCTTTCCCATTTTTTTCCTTCCTTGATATATAATCTCTGTTGAAAATGGGTCCTTCTCTGAATCACAAATATTCTTCCTCCTTCCTCTGGTTGTATAATTTATAGTTTGGACTAGGCCATTTATTTTGATGATAACTGCTAGGGACCAGGCCGGAATCGGATCACCGCCAGGATCGGGACACTGCAGCTGGAGGTCAGAGGGGAGGGGTTCTTAAATGCTGCACAACCGCTCGCGGCCTTTTCTTGGTTGCTGTGTACCGGGTCCTTCGCCTACCCTCAACGGCGCTGAGTTGAGGCACCGCAGGTGTATTCACCACCTTCTACTTCGATTGGTCTGATAGGATACTGAAGAATCCACCCCGTTGTATATTCTGATTGGAGTGATTTCGTGAAGGGATGGAAAAGATGAGAATTTCCTTACATCCACCTGAGTGCGGGGACCGGGAGGCATTAAAAAATAAGGGTCGATAACACCGCATCTCGGTTAGGAGAATATATTATAGGTAGTGAGTGTATTTTTTAACCGGGAAATTTCTTTACTTTGTTATAGATTTTTTATTTTTTAAAATTTAAACTCAGATTACTTGGCCTGGATTAGTTCTGGGCCTCGAATTTGAGTCCCAAGACACGGACCCTACCGACTTTGAGGCTTTAGTGGATCAGCCTTTGGGTTAGGTCTCAAATTTGCCAAGTGAGAGAGCATGAGTTGAACCATTGACTGGATGTTGGTACATCCAATACACTTGAAGAAGTATAAAATGGATGGTTGTGATCCTTGATTTCATTAAAAAGTTTTAATTATCTATACAACTTCATGATGCAATCATGTTTTGTTGATACACTTTTGCTTCTCTCTTAAACAAAGAGAGAGAGAGAGAGAGAGAGCAGAAAGGGGAGAGATTTTAAATAATATATGTTTATGAAAATAATGCAGATATTTGTAAAATAGCCTTCAAATAGGTAGGACTAATCAATGCCATGATTGGTGGATCATCAAACAAAGTTTGCTCCATAATATATGTAGGAAGAGATTCTTATCAATCTTATGAGATTGGGTGTACTTAAGTTTGTAGAGTCAAAAATGGAACCTAGTCAACAAGCTTTTCTGGTATTCATTCGAACCTGACCTAATGTTCCAACTCCCAAAATTGATTTGGATAAGAACACGTTCAAGGTTAGGCAAGTTTAATTATCTGTTCAATTTAGTAGATGATATGAAATGATTGAATTATAGATGTGGCTTGTGGGTGACATGGAATTTAGATAGAATAGCTTTGTGAGCGTCCATTCACCTTTGGTTTGGTGGGCAAAGTTTGTCTCTTCAATATCCTGCCAAGCATGGATTTTGGCTTGTTTTGTGGCTTCGCAAGGTAGTGACAAAATTGTTCAGTGGAGGTATAAGTAATCATACAACTTTGTCAGAGGAATATCAATTATTGAGAAATCTGCCTTTATATTTTATTGAAAGAATCTGCTTTTATATTTTCTTGAAGAAAAATCTATTTGGCTTGTTCCATATCTATTGCCGTAATTTCATCTCGTGAGCAGCTATGGTGATAAAATTGTCTGGAGTTTTAAGTTTTATACTACTTTGCTAGATTAGTTGAAATCCATAAGAGCTACAAAATGAAAGCTGAGAACATTTATTGTCACCGTTTAATTTTTACGCATTGGTGCTTGATTCTATCATCCTATCACTACCAAATGATCAAGTCCAATTAAAGCTTCTTTTATGATTTCACATACTTAACATGTACCCATGAAAAATAGAGCATGGCACACAAAACATATCCAAGAACCAAAATATTTTCTTTAACGTAAGTTTCCATCAAGAGGCAACACTTTTACAGCTTGGTCCAAGAGGAGGGCGCCCTCAATCTTAGCCCAAAGAGAGAGGTCTCTCTCAATCAGAACAAATTAGTGTCTGCATGCACCATGTGGTCATGCATGCAGCCAATCACGACTATTAAATCCTACAGTCCCATAGATAAAGCACACATCTCGGTGCACCATCATAGGGAGCGGCAGTTATGATTGGCTGCATCACAGTTATGTGGTGTATGAAGTGTAGGCAATAATTTCTCCAAAAGGAGTAGGGTTAGAATGACCAAAGATGATGGATACTCCAGTCTCATGATTATTAAATTCTATGGATCCCATCCGTCTTTAACACTGTTGAGCTTTCTTTTTAGGCCACTGCCCACTCAGGAAGTCTAAGTTTGGCGTAACATCACTTAAGACCAGAAAAAGATAGCATCTGCAAAGAAAAAAAAAATAAAAACTAAATATCAAATGATAGACCTGCCAAAGGCCTAGCCTGCGAGGCCTTGAAACTTTTTGCGTTGCTTTTGCACCAATTAATACGAGGAACTTGTAGTGCTCTGCTCGTTCTTAAATCGTTGGTTTACTTGCATATGTTTCATAATATTTTTGACTAGAAAGTGTCTTCAACTATAGCTGCCAAGAAACGTGACACACACCAAGAAAGGTGAATTGAGGCTGGCCTCCAATGGTCAACTAAACAGCTCTTGTTCATATTTAGACCTCTATTGGAACATACAATGACGAATTACGTGCCATCTAAAAACTTCAAAGGTGTGGGGTCATAGATTTATCTTACATCTGTCAGTACACATCTAGATCCACCACGTACACCGAGTTACAGCAAAAGCCAGGTAACCACGCTCGTGCATTCTCATAATTGTCATCCTTTGGTGTAAAAGTGGATTTGATCCCCCCTCAACTTCCTCTTAGTTTTTGTTCATCAGATTGGAGGCATACTGTCATTTCTATGTTTCCAACATACCAAGCGCCTTGAGAATCTTAGCATCTCTGTCTACGGCTTAAAGCACCGCATGCTCCCATAGTACCAGTAATTTTTTTCGAGCAATTACTGCTTATACCGGATGCATGAGGGGTTCGAGTTAAAGATTGATCTTCTTTCACAGTATTAACCAATATCTTGTACAAATTTCAAAGCATTTTAGTCTCGTTCTTTTATCTATCTGTATAAATCTCGAAGCTATCACAACACGATCTAATGATTGATGTTGTTAAGAAAAGGCAAGCATTCTTTCGAGCAAGATACAATCTGAACCCATATATGCATGGGTAATCTGATCCTTGCTAGTTTGTCCACTAGGAGGGGAGGATTAGCTTCAATTGATTTGCGCATGAACTTTTTCTCTTCAAATTGGATCCACCAACGACATGTCGGTTGGTCCAAAGCAAAAATCACTCCATGGAGGAGATCCCTAACATGACATTACAGACTGTCCTAGGAAAACAAGACGTGACCTTCCCATGGTCATCATATACGTTTGCAAAACCATGCAAATACTATTTACGTAATGCATGCATGTTAACACGGCGAGTTCGCCCGAGGCGTGCCTTTGACTCTTCACTAGATTATTTATTATAAAAATATTTTGCATTAATAGTATTAGTTGTTAATGGTTTCGGTTATCCTTCACTTTCATCCTTGTAAGTATCCTTTTTTTCTCCAATATATAGATATTTGATAGGGATGTTAATCACTTATACTTGGTGATCCGGTGGATCTTTTTGCTGTACTTTGCTAAAATAATGACATAGAAACGTACAAATATTGAGCTGGGTCCTCTCCCCAACCACCATTGCTTGCAACTTTTCCTATACACTCATGCTTTAACGTGGTAGACTGCTTTTAAATTGCAGCGTGGCTTTCTTGCGTCAACTCCCAATAAGTTAGCGATGGAGGAATGCACGAAGGTCGCTCTCAAGTTTTCGGGTCAGTTGGCACTACTATCTCTAATGGTCTTCATTTGTGGCTGATGGGCCTCAGGTCAAGTGATGGGTAAATTGCCACCGATTCTTCTTTTCTTTCTTTTCTCTCTCTCTTTTAGAATTTTTTACCATAGACAATTTTCTAGGTTCAAGAATCTTCTTTTTGATTATCTACTATCTCTTGCCAATATCTAAATTTTATTACTTCCGAGTCGAAATCCCCTCGGTCAAATCTGAATAAATATGTTAATGCTTTTTTTTTTTTTGCATTGCGAACTTGTATGTAAAGGCAACAAGTGTTACTATTACATCCTATTTGAATCGGCACTTGCTCGAGTGGAATTTAAAGGTTCAATGTCCACTCACCTTAGATGAATCTAATCAACTGGAGCTTCTATTAGATATACTTTGTTATATCAGGCCATTTAGAGATTCAAATGAACCATTGTAGAAGCTGACGGAGTGGTATTTTCTCAGTTCATACCTTCTACAAATTTCTTAATTCAGGTGGTGTTCTTTCTTCTTTCTACAAAGTTATTTGCAAAGTGCCAATACTTGAGAAACTGAAAATTTTCCTATCGTTGGCATTAAAGAACTGATTTCATACTGAGGAAATTCTTACCAATAAAGGATGGGATGTCAGCCTGGGTTGTTCTTTATGTGGAGCATATGTGGAGACTATGTTCCATCTACTTACTTTAAGAACTGTTTAGTTTGCATTGATTCTGTTAGACATTGAGATTGCAATGCCCAATATAAGGATGCCCAAAGTAGGCAAATTCATGTCTTTTTGGCTGCCTAACTTTTCACATTTTAGCATGTATATTATATGTTTTGAAGCTCAGCGGATGAGCAAATAAAGGAGCACAAGGCTTGATAATTAAAAAAACCAAATGTTTGGTGATTGAAGAGCCAAATACTTGGCAATTGAAAGCTATGAATTGGGTGAATAAATTAAGTTAATAAGATATCTCACTTATTGTGAGTTTTATGAAGAAACTTGTATATTAGGTTTCCACCGGAGCTTGATGTACTCAAAACCAATAGTCACAAAATATTTAGAAAAAAATTTCCTCTCTCTCTCTCTCTCTCTCTCTCTCTCTCTCTCTCTCTCTCTCTCTCTCTCTCTGCGCTTTAAAGCTTTTAGGTCATAGATCTATATGTAACACTCTAGAAGCATACACTACTATGAGTAAATAATTTGATTCATGAAGAAGTTCCATTTCAAAGATAACCGGTGTGCTCATCCAAATTTTTGGGATTTATTGGCTGTTCAAAAAAGTATATTGTCATGCTCGAACACCCGGGTTAACCACATGATACAGTCGAATGAACTCTAGAGTGATGTCCTAGAGATCATATAAGTCATATAAGACGATTCCATCACTTAAATTCTATGGTCCAATTCATCTGAAATTATGTATTCTGCAAACTCTGAAAAAGAAAAAGAAAGATGGGTTGTGAGCTTTACAACCCAATAAGAATTTTCTATACTCACATTGGCATGAATCTGGAATATCTTTGAGCAAATATATATAAGTGTTGGAAAAATAATAAGATTCATAAATCATCAATTTGATAATTGAATAATATCATCATAATTATATTAAATACATTATATATCATCAACCAGTAATCCTATTCAATACTAATTCAGTGAGATTACTTATCATTAACCGATTAACACAGTTCTAATATTGAAAATATTATCATTTTGGCACTGAACTAGATTCGCCTATACTTCAGCCCATGGCATGCCAAATATATATTATGTTTCCATTCATTGTTGGCAACCACATCTCAATATATAGCTGACATCACAAATACCACATTGCACATATACCGACTAATCTAGATATCCTTCTATTAGATGCAATTCATCATCTTGATTTGACTTAAACACTAGATTAGTTATAATAATGCTCCAGCATATGGCAAGTCAGATATACACGATATGCTTTTGTCCATGGCCAGCAACCATAATATCATATCTTAGCCCACGACTGATATGTCACGTTTTACATATGGCCAGCTAGTCTATATACTCACCTTTTTTCAACTCTTAAATTATATAAAATTATTATATTTATTTTTTTGATATTGGACTAATTACAATTATGCTTTAGTTCGTGGTGGACCAAACACAATGTTGTACCTCAATTCGAAATTGATCCAGCAGATACCATATCTCTTGCATGGCCAATCAATCCATATACCATCTATGCCAGTAATTATATAATGTATTTAATTATATTAAATACATTATATATCATCAACCAGTAATCCTATTCAATACTAATTCAGTGAGATTACTTATCATTAACCGATTAACACAGTTCTAATATTGAAAATATTATCATTCTGGCACTGAACTAGATTCGCCTATACTTCAGCCCATGGCATGCCAAATATATATTATGTTTCTATTCATTGTTGGCAACCACATCTCAATATATAGCTGACATCACAAATACCACATTGCACATATATCGACTAGTCTAGATATCCTTCTATTAGATGCAATTCATCATCTTGATTTGAGTTAAACACTAGATTAGTTACAATAATGCTCCAGCATATGGCAAGCCAGATATACACGATATGCTTTTGTCCATGGCCAGCAACTATAATATCATATTTTAGCCCACGACTGATATGTCACGTTTTACATATGGCAGGCTAGTCTATATACTCACCTTTTTTCAACTCTTAAATTATATAAAATTATTATATTTATTTTTTTGATATTGGACTAATTACAATTATGCTTCAGTTCATGGTGGGCCAAAGACAATGTTGTACCTCAATTCGAAATTGATCCAGCAGATACCATATCTCTTGCATGGCCAATCAGTCCACATACCGTCTATGCCCCATCTATTATGTCAAAGTGATCTTTTGATTTTCGGTATTAGATTAGTCACTGTCATGCTCCAGCTTGTAGTAGGCCAAAACACATTCTAGTCCGAGGATAGCCCAACACATACACCATATTTCTTGCATGATTAATTAATCCAAATGCCGTACACACCCCATCAATTAAGTCATATTTTTTCTTATTCAAAATGATATCTATAATTAAGCTTCAATTAATCATAATCCATATAGCATCAAGTCAATAATGTATAATACATCATCCAATATGTATCATCTATATATATAATTTTTCATAATTATGTAAATGATTGTGTTAAAGAATCCTTATTTTACTGATGACTAACTCAAATAATATGAATATCAACCTGCTCCTAAGTCTACGAACTTGATGTAGTATTTGGCTTAATACTACCTTACCCAGACAATTGCTCATCTACAAAACTAGGCTAGCAGATTAATTATAAATGTTCAAGGTTTATAATGAAAAATTATAAAAGATTAGAATATCTGATTGCACGAAAAGCCAGTCCAAGACCCTTGATCTCACAATGTTGGTCAAGGATGCCTCCTAGCATCAATCCAAACCCATCAAGAACTTGGACCTTCCATTAGTCCATAAGGTCTCTAAAGAGAGAAAGAAAATAGAGAGAGAAAGAGACGAGCGAGAAAAAGAAGATTTTTTTCCTTCCCTTTCTCGTCTTCTTCTTCTTAATGGGGAAAAACAAGGGAAGAGAAAGTATCTAGGGCCAGCAACACCAATGGCGGTGACCATGACTAGCGATGACCCTTTGGTGATGACAGCAATGGCTCTAGCCCTTGGCAATTTGAGTATGGCCACATCTGGCAATAGCAATCGGCTTGGCAGAAGAATAGAAGATAAGGGTAAAATTTAGTTTTTTTTCGATCAATTTAAGGTGACAAAGGAGGCCAGGGGATCGAGAAAGAGAATAGATAAGACATCAAAGAACCTTATCTCACCTCCTGTGTGAAAATGAAGGTGATTTACCGAGGAACACTTGACAGAAGCTAAGAGAAATCAATGGTTTTACTGGTGATTGATTGGGATTTTGAACATAATGCATAGAGGAGAGAAAAGAGGAAGGTTTATAGATCAAATCACTGGAGTACTTCGATGTACCCCTAGACTTCGATTCTCCGATGAACTTAGAGGAAGAGGAAGACTCTCAATTCCTCTTCATCATGCATGTGTGAGGCGCACGTGCCAAGGTGGCCAAGCCCAACAAGGTCGGGCCTAAGCATAGAGCAGGGTTATCATGCATATAAGGTATTCTAAAAAGCCCTTTCGAAGATCCTAAATGGCCGTTTTTATGCGAGTGAGATATATGCAAAATTGATAAGCTCGAAAGACTTAAGGACCATTGCCTCCGAGATCTTTCATAAATCCTTTCATTTTACAAAATGTGTACCCACAAATTAAAGAATGGCCCTCTAATTTCATTAACTTATGGATTTCTTGGAGGAAAACAAATTCATGCAGCTTTCAGAAGAACATAGGATTAATTAATCATTGCTCTTTGCTAGCAAATTTGGCATGCTAGCAAATTTGGCATGAGAGAAACTCAAGGATCTCCCTAAAATCATATCTTCAGTTAGGATGTTTCTATGTAACACTCTACGGAGTTTCAAGTTATAGGGTAACCGATGTTCTTTGAAGGATATTGACAGTCATAAGAAAATATGCTCACTCTTATCCTCTCTTTGGTGTATTCGGTCCACTTAAATTTTCAGAAGTCGTACCTTCCTCTTTCTTCCTCTTGCTCTTAATTAATATCATCGTAAATCCTTCTAAATCTTTGTAACTTTCACATCTCTAGTAAATTTGGAGGGGAAGCTCTTTGCTTCATCTGTTACTATTCAAAAAAAAAAAAAAAGTTCCTTTCCATCCAAGTGGTCCAGGACAATGCTATTCCTACACCACATTAGTGGCTTTTCTAGCCAACTTTCTAATCATATTTTGGTGCAAATTTTCCTTTACACGCAGGTCCAAACAAATTTAGTCCCACTTAGCCTACTTCTTTCCATCAAAATTTTAAAGTGTATCGAGGATATCAAGTAAACCTGCAGAAAAGGGGAAAACTACATCATCTTTTTGATAAAAGAAAGGTGCTTCATCACCTCTTATTTTTTTAAGCAGAAATCTGCAGATCCACCCAACTCAATTGCCGTCTTCTGTTTATAGCATACAAATGGAAATTGCAAAGCAGGCAGGTACCTGTTTTGCCTCCTTTCGAAGAAGACAATAGAGAGGATTAAGGCAGGCAAGGGGATAATGTGACAAACAACCACTTTCTTCACATGCTCAGGGTCCCAAGACAACTACGCTTAATTTCACAGGGCTTGCAGTGCTTTTGATTGCCAAACCAGCATTTTTTTGGCCCCTACTAACACCAACTGATGCTTCTGAAGCAAAGAAATCACTGGAACATTAGTGGAGTAAAACAGAAGGAAGGAATTCCAATGGCTTCTTTCATTGCCTTCTTTCTTGGGGAATGGAAGCCAGAGATATTTGGTAGAACAAAATATACTGAGCTGACATGATTGTTGGCACCATGCTTATTCGCAACGGTTTTGGCTTACTGAATGACCATGGCTGGATTTATAGAATTAAAATCATGTTTATCTTATTGATTATCCGATAAGTTTAGCTTCACATGAAATTATAACAAATGTAGGACTGGACAAGGTGCTGTTTGGAGAAGATGAGGAAATTAGTCCCTGTATTAGCTCATGTTGAAGCAACGCGCACCGGATAGGATCGATCTAGGCTTGTGATCTAATATCTAATTTCTTTGAGACAATTCACCAAACACATTGCAGGCATAAATAAACAAAGACAAAGAACCAAGATTTACGTGGTTCGGCACAAAAGGCCTACATCCACGGGGAGGAGGAGCAATCCACTATCAATCCGTCCCGAAAAATAGGTACAATATGAGGTATAAAATACCTTTATCCGAAACCAACAAGAAGGCAACAAAATATCGAATAGAAGGCAACCAAGATCCAATCGGATCAACCAATCTCAGCCTCGGCAATAGATCAAGATAAAATAATACCTGAGATGAAGATACCTTCCTCAACCCTCGGCAAAAAATCAAGATGATACCTCCTTACCAACCGAAGCAGCACAAGGCATCCGTGAAATCGAGAAGGAAGAAGATAGGTAGACCACCAGCCGAAGACCAACAGAAGAAAAAACCAGAAAGCAATCCGCACAAGAGCACAAGCAAGAGATCGGCCTGAGAGCAAAACCCCGTACAAGAGGCACAGGCGAGAGATTGGCCAGATAGCAAAACCCGCGCACAAGAGGCACAGGCGAGAGATCGGCCAGAGAGCAAAACCCGCGCACAAGAGGCACAGGCGAGAGATCGACCAGAGAGCAAACCTGCACAAGAAAACAAGCAAGAAACAGGCCCGCGCAAGAAGCCCTAGAAAAACCTCCGCCCGCTCTAACCTCTCTATCAAAAGAAAGATGCCCGTGGCCACCTTATAAAGGAAGAAAGCCTTCTCAAAATAGAAATTCAGCCGATGTAGAATTCCCAACTGTCACGGGAGACAAATAAAGAAAGAATAATTTGGAGCCAAATATAACAATCCTTCTCTTTGCGACAAATATTGTACCTTTTATATCAGATGTGAAAAATTTTATAACCTCCTCCTCACCACAAGCCCCGTAGGGCATTACCAAATGCTTATTCCAATCAAGTTCAAGAAATTCCTGAACTTAATTGCAGGGATTGGTTTAGTGAACATGTCAGCTAGATTATGGGCAGTATATATTTTCTGAAGTCTGACATCACCTTTCTCTATCAGATCTCTGATGAAGTGATACCTGACATCTACATGTTTTGTTCGTTCGTGATACATCTGGTCTCTGGCAAGGTGCAAAGCACTCTGACTGTCACAATGAATGTCTAAACAATCCTGTTCGAGATCCAAATCCTGTACTAACCCTTTTAACCAAATAGCTTCCTTTGCTGCCTCTGTCAATGCCATATATTTTACTTCAGTGGTAGATAAAGCAACTGTAGACTGCAAAGTAGCCTTCCAACTGACTGCACATCCAGAAAGAGTAAACACATATCCAGTCAAAGATTTTCTCCTGTCCAAGTCACAAGCATAATCTGAATCACAAAATCCTGTAACTATGCAATTACTCTGTGTAGAGAATATCAATCCCAATTTAGAAGTGCCTTTCAGATATCTAAGTATCCATTTCACAGCTGACTAATGAGCCTTTCCAGGCTTATCCATATATCTACTTACTACGCTTACTGCCTGTGAAATATCAGGTCGAGTGCAGATCATCGCATACATGATGCTGTCAACTGCACTCGCATATGGCACTTTAGACATATATCTCTTCTCATCCTCAGTCTGAGGAGAGTCTCTGGCAGAAAGTCTAAAATGACTGGCAAAGGGGGTAGTGACGGGCTTGACTGTAGACATACCAAATCTGTCCAAGACTTTTTTAATATAACTATGCTGAGTAAGGAAAAATCTACCTGACTGCCTGTCACGTATAATCTCCATCCCAAATATCTTCTTTGCCGGTCCAAGGTCCTTCATATCAAATACAGTACTGAGCTCGGCTTTCAGTTTCTGGATGATTGACATGTCTTTGGCTGCAATTAGCATATCATCCACATATAATAACAAATAACAAAAGGACCCATCTGAAAGCTGCTGGTGATACACACAACTGTCATATGGAGATCTACTATATCCATGGTCGACCATAAATCTGTCAAATTTGTGGTACCACTGTCTTGGAGACTGTTTGAGACCATACAATGATCTCTTGAGTAAGCATACATGATCTTCTTTATTTGAAACCTCAAAATCAGGTGGTTGTTGCATATAGATCTGTTCCTCTAAATCATCGTGAAGAAAGGCTGTCTTAATATCTAGTTGTTCCAGCTCCAGATTTTGAGAAACAACAAAAGCAAGTAACACACGGATAGATGAGTGTTTGACTACAGGAGAAAATACCTCCTTGTAATCAATACCCTCCCGTTGACTGTATCCCTTTGCTACCAACCTGGCCTTATATCTAAAATCTTGAGGAGTGGCTCCTTCTTTCCTTTTGAAGATCCATTTGCAGCCAATTGCCTTTTCACCTTTTGATAATTTGACTAACTCCCAAGTCTGATTCTTTTCTAGAGACTGAAGTTCTTCAACCATAGCCATGGTCCATTTATCAGCTCGTGAACTACTAATGGCCTCCTGAAATATGGTCGGCTCATCACCAATGGTGTCTGCAACACTCAGAGCATAATAGACTAACTCAGCACAAGCAGAATCCTCGAAACCATACCTTTGAGGTGCTCTGATCTGACACTTAGGTCTGCGAGTGGCAATACTCTCAATCTGATTATGATCTTGTAATGTCACCTCCTCCTGAGTCTGAATCTGTGCATCTATCTGTTGTTGTTGTGATTTAACAGTCTGATCAATATCTACAACATTCCTTTCCTGCTGACCCCGATCCTGATCACTTTGAGAAGAATTAGGCTGTAGCTGCCTTGAAGCAGTGGCTGTTTCATGAAATGTCACATCCCTGCTGACTAAAAATCCTTGAGATCCTGTCTCTATGCACCATAATCTATAGCCCTTTACCCCATATGCATATCCAATAAATATGCACTTTTTAGCCCGGGGGTTCAACTTTCCATCTTTTACATATGCATAAGCTGGGCACCCAAAGATTCTGAGTATTGAATAGTCTGCAGGTCTTCCTGTCCACATCTCTTCCGGAGTCTTCATGCTTAATGCTGATGCTGGAGATCGGTTTATAATATAGCAGGCTGTGTGTGCGGCCTCTGCCCAAAAATCTCTACTTAGTCCTGAACTAGATAGCATAGATCTGACTCTCTCTAGTAGTGTTCGGTTCATGCATTCTGCCACACCATTCTGTTGAGGTGTACCCACTGTTGTTCTATGTCTAATAATGCCTTCTGACTTGCAAAAGTCATCAAATTCTGTAGAATAAAATTCTAAACCATTATCAGTCCGAAAAATTTTCACCTTCCTTTCAGTTTGCCTCTCGACCATAGACTTCCACCATTTGAATGTTTCAAATACATCACTCTTATTTTTAATGGTGTATATCCAGACTTTTCGGGAGTAATCATTAATAAAAGTAAGTATATATCTTGATCCACCCTTGGATATAATTGGGACAGGTCTCCATAGGTCAGAATGAATATAGTCTAATATACCAGTTGTCCTATGCACGCCTGTAGTGAAGCTGACTCTGTGTTGTTTTCCAAATATGCAGTGCTCACAGAATCCAAGTGCACCAATCTTCTGACCTCTCAGCAGACCACATCTGCTCAGCTCCTGTAGACCTCTGTCTGAAATGTGTCCTAGTCTCTGGTGCCATAAATGTGTCAACTACTCAAGAAAATATTGTACTGCTGATGCCTGACCAACAACTGTACTGCCATCCAGATAGTAAAGGGTGCCACTTAATTTATCTTTTAATAAAGTTAATACCCCTTTATTGATAGTTATAGATACTCTACCCCATCTGCCCTCATATCCTGCTCTGTTAAAGGCATGTATTGAGAGAAGGTTCTTTTTTAATTTAAGAACATATCTGACATCATCCAATATCACCATGGTATTTAAATTTGATTTAATTTGAATTATTTTAATACCTTCTATATTACAGATGCCATCATCTCCAAGAAGAACAGTACCACCTTCACAAGATCTAAAGGAGGAGAACCATTCCTTGTAAGGTGTCATGTGGAAGGATGCTCCAGAGTCCACTATCCAAGTGTCAGCATGACTAACACTGCAGGCAGCTGTGAATACTGCATCATCTGATATACTGCTATGACTTCCTGAAGAAACTACAATTGATGCTGTATCAGAGATTGTTCCTTTATCCTTTTGTTTCTTTTCCCTTTTAGATTGTAGAAGTCTACACTCAGATTTTCAGTGACCTGGCTTTTTGCAATAGTGATAAATACCTGGTCTTTTGGCCTAGACTTTGATCTATTTTTGGACTTACTTCTTCTTTGTCCATCTTTTTCTGTTCATCTCTACCTCTAACAGTAAGACCTTGAGCTGGAGTCTGAGTCTGATGCTGAAGCTGTACTTTTAATCTAAGTTCATTGGATAACAAAGTAGCTTCTACTTCTTCAAGACTTATTATTTCTTTTTCATAAAGCATGGTAGTGGTAATATGCTCAAAGGACTTGGGCAAAGAGTAAATAAGAATCAAAGCCTTATCTTCTTCATCTACATCGACACCAACATTTATTAGGTCAAGCAGGAGCTTATTATACTCATCCAAGTGATCCTTAAGTGAAGTTCCTTCTGTCATACGAAATGTGTGTAATTTTCTCCTCAAATATAATCTATTAGTCAGGGATTTTGTCACGTATAAACTGTCTAGTTTTTCCCATACACTTTTGACTGTATCTAGTTCCACAACATTGCGAAGGACTTTATCACTTAAACCTGAAAACAAGGTTCCTAGGGCTCTCTCGTTAATCTCTTTTTTAACAGCTTCATTATCTCCCGGAATTGAATCCATACCCTTAAGGGCTTTTGCAACACCTTCTTTAACCAACAAGTATTTCATCCTTACCTTCCATAGTGAAAAATCTCCCGTGCCATCAAAGATGGCCACTTCATGCCTGATGGTGGTAGAGTGAAAGACAGACACCGGATCATTAGCCATTGAGAAACTTGATTTCTTGTCACCAGCCATCCAAGTGCTCTGATACCAATTGTTGAAGCAACGCGCACCGGATAGGATCGATCTAGGCTTGTGATCTAATATCTAATTTCTTTGAGATAATTCATCAAACATATTGCAGGCATAAATAAACAAAGATAAAGAATCAAGATTTACGTGGTTCGGCACAAAAGGCCTACATCCACGGGGAGGAGGAGCAATTCACTATCAATCTATCTCGAAAAATAGGTACAATATGAGGTATAAAATACCTTTATCCGAAACCAACAAGAAGATAATAAAATATTGAATAGAAGGCATCCAAGATCCAATCGGATCAACCAATCTCAGCCTCGGCAATAGATCAAGATAAAATAATACCTGAGATGAAGATACCTTCCTCAACCCTCGGCAAAAAATCAAAATGATACCTCCTTACCAACCGAAGCAGCACAAGGCATCCGTGAAACCGAGAAGGAAGAAGATAGGTAGACCACCAGCCGAAGACCAACAGAAGAAAAAATCAGAAAGCAACCCGCACAAGAGCACAAGCAGGAGATCGGCCTGAGAGCAAAATTCTGTACAAGAGGCACAGGCGAGAGATCGGCCAGAGAGCAAAACCCGCGCACAAGAGGCACAGGCGAGAGATCAGCCAGAGAGCAAAACCCGCGCACAAGAGGCACAGACGAGAGATCGGCCAGAGAGCAAACCTGCACAAGAAAACAAGCAAGAAACAGGCCCGCACAAGAAGCCCTAGAAAAACCTCCGCCCGCTCTAACCTCTCTATCAAAAGAAAGATGCCCGAGGCCACCTTATAAAGGAAGAAAGCCTTCTCAAAATAGAAATTCAGCCGATGTAGAATTCTCAACTGTCACGGGAGACAAATAAAGAAAGAATAATTTGGAGCCAAATATAACAGCTCAGATACCTTCATACTGTCTTGTACATCCTCGTTAGGTAAGGCTAAATGTTGTAATTTAGTTTGATTTTTTAATATATAGATCGAATTAGACCCCAACCTAATTTCTTCCCTCTAAAAAGAACAAAAACAAAAAACCAGCGAATGAACTCCATGCTGCAAATAAACCAATGAACTTTTTGTAGCATTAAGAGAAGTGTGATTTCAATTTTCTGTTGTAATGAGAAATATCAACCATTAAAGCATTATTACACACTGTGTAAAGGAAATTCTGAATAAAAATCATATGGGTAGGGACCGAAAGAAATATACCGGACAGACTTCTTATTTTGTCATATTTTTCTTAGTACCGATATTAAAGAAGGAATTTAAAAATCAAAGACTTCTCTTATTATTAGAGTCGTTAGTCCCTTAATTGGAATAAAAAAATACAACATTCTCTTTCTTCTTTGTTTTTAGAATATACTTTTTATCGATACATACTATATGACTAGATGATATACATCAAGTAAATTGACTATCTAGCAAATCAATATATCTTTCTAAGTAAGTCAATATATAATTTTGAAAATATGATATTTACCAATACATAGTATGCGGTTAGATGATATATAGCAAATTAATCATCTAGTAGCCCAATATATATCTCTAATTAAATTGATACATAGTTTTGGAACATCATATTCACCGATATATCCTATATGGCCTAATTATATACACTTCTCGACTTCTTAATAAATAAAATAAGTCTCTTTGATATATGTTCAGTAGTCATCCAATATATACTTACATATAAATTGATATACAGTTTCTATAATATACTTTTTACTGAAATATGGGCACGTCTTTTACACAATTTCATCTTGCTATATAGTAATATGCAATTATGAATATAATGTTCTAGAATTATATATCAATTTACTTGGAGATATATGTTGAGTTACTAGATGATTAATTTATTGAGTATGTATCATCTGGTCGTGCGCTATGTACTGATGAATATTATATTTTTAAAATTATATATCAATTTATTTAGAGATATATATTGACTTATTGGATGATTAATTTGCTTGGCATATATTATCTGATTGTATAGCATATACCAATGAAAAGCAAGCTCTAAAAATGAGGAAAGAGGATGTGATGCCTTTTTTAAATTACAAAATAGAAAATTCTATTAGCAAGAGGAGTCTTTGACTTTTAGATTCTTTCTTTAAGATGAATACTAGGGAATACATGGCAAAATTAGAAGCCTGTCCCATATTTCTTTCTCTAATGCGTGCCCCATATGATTTTTGTTCAAGACTTCTGATTCATTAGATGTAGGACCAACCCTTTGGAGAAAAATCATATGTTGAGGAGGTAGAGGAACTAGATCCAGGTGCTGAGGGGCACTGATGGGTGGTGGCTTAATAGTGTTGATGAGGTGAGACAAGAGATCCTTAGCTTCTTTTGATCGAGATGGTCTATGCATCTGGGCAAGGTTAGGGAGGGCTCAACTTCCCCTACTAGCTTGCCAGGTCTCACTCATGGAGAATGCCTCTCTGATCGGTGGTGTGTCCAAAAAAGAGATTCGTGAGGCAGTCTGGGCTATGGCAGAGGATAAAGCTTCCGATTCTAACGGTTTCCTCTTTCTTTTTTAGATGGTATTGGGCTATCATTCATGATGAGGTAGTGGAGGTGATTTAGTAGTTTTTTGTTATAAGAGCTATGTCAAATGATTAGAAGAGCACCTGCATCATGCTCATTCCGAAGAGGTAGGATGCTGCTAAGCCCAGTCATTATAGGCCCATTAGCTTATGTACTACTCTGTATAAGATTTGCACTAAGATCTTAATGGGTAGGTTGAAGCCAATCCTTCCCTACTTGATTTGCCCTGAGCAAGGGCCATTTGTTGGCAGTCCCAGTATCTCCGACAATATCCTGATTATGTAGGAGTTCATGCATGATCTGCAGAGAGTTCGGATCTAAAAATATCTCATGGCCATCAAGCTAGATATGGAGAGAGCCTATGACCAGATGTACTGAGAATTCCTCTTTCAGGCCCTAGAGAGCTTTGGGTTTCACAGTCGATGGATTAGCTGGATCAAAGGATGTATGTATGCTCCTTCTCCATCTTGATTAATGGCATGTCATCAGAGTTCTTTTATTCCTCTGTTAGCCTCTGCCAAGATTGTCCTCTATCCCCATACCTGTTTATTATATATAATGATGCTTTGTCATGTGCACTACATTTGGCGACTAGGAGCTAGATTATAGATCTTTACAAGCAGGCTTCTGGAGATTAGCCAATCTCGTACCTACTCTTCATAGATGATTGCTTATTGGTGGGCCGTGCATTAGCTTGGAATGTAGCAGTCTTTAGGAGGATTGTGGAGGAGTATTGTATTACCTCCAGGCAAAAGGTGAACTTGGTGAAGTCGGCTATTTATTTCTACTCAAAGACTAGGGCTCAGGATAGACATGCCATCAAGGAGATCCTCAGCATTGTGGAGCACTCTGGAGTCCTACGATACCTTGGGGTTCCTATTATCAAGCGACATCTTCGAAGGTTTGCTTTTGCTCAGCAGGAGGATTCGATTCATGGATGTCTAGAGGGTTGGTAGTGAAGGAAAAATCATCTTTTTTCTTTGTAGGATCTTTTAGATTTCATCAAATCTGAAACGGAATAATTTAAAAATTTTTATCCTATGTTATTTCAAATCTAATGTATGTTAGATCTAATTTTATTATCTGATATTTAAAATTTAAATTAAATCTAAAAGTATAAGAAGTATAGACATACCTCAAGGATAATTTGATTACCCTGTAGATGATCTCTGCACAGTCCGAGGTTCTGATGTAGCCACGTAAGCGTCTGACCTCTATCGATATCCACTCAGGCAGGACCTAGAACATCTTCTCCTCATGAATCTATGCTCCAAAAATCAGATCTCTATCTGATTTGAAAGTACTTCAGAACTCCTTTTGAAGTTGGAGCAGCAGCCTGTCGAAGATGTCCTACAGTCTTCTATTCCAAGCATCAGCACACCTTTTCCTTGCACCATATGAAGGTCCAACTCCTTGGACGTGAAGAGGAGAGATAGGAGAGCAGGGAGGATATGG
Organism: Elaeis guineensis; assembly: GCF_000442705.2. Taxonomy (NCBI): domain Eukaryota; kingdom Viridiplantae; phylum Streptophyta; class Magnoliopsida; order Arecales; family Arecaceae; genus Elaeis; species Elaeis guineensis. The sequence continues at coordinate 10,945,631 of NC_026005.2, read as the reverse complement.
AGAAGAAGGGAGGGGGTGGCAGCTTTGATGGTTTTTCACAAAAATTTTAAAATCCTAGGCACAGGCAGGGTTTATATAGATCCTGCTGTGCTGCGCAGTGCCACATCATTCGACCAATCAAAAAATTCTAATTAATTCTAAAAAAATTTTGATTGGTGGAGTGATATCATCTAATCACATCAGATAAGAACCCCCACCCTCTCTCTTATGTTGGTGCCAACTTTGGATAAGCACAAGCAAGGGTTGGCGCCAAAGAGTCCATGTTAATCAGGACTCTTCATCTTTATCCATTTGGGGCACCCACTTTAATCCAATTGGACTCACGCCATAATCTGATTATGATGCCCAATTCAATGTGGTTTTGGCATGTGGATACTTTACAAAAATCTTTCAGTGAGTTCTCTTCAGTTTAAGACCCATATGTCAACATTTGACAGATGTCCTAAAATGAAATTGACAGGTGACAGGAATTAGCAGGTGCTTGTCTTAAATTCATCTCATGAATTAAGACAAGCCTTTTCTGAGCTGGACAAGCTTCATTTAGACTGAGAAAAATCTTTTCAAGATTCTCTGGATGAGTCAAATCATATTTGGCTCAGTAGAGACAGAAAAGATTATATGAGGAGAAAGTTAGGCTCAATCGTGTGCTAGCACGATTTCTTTGAACCTAATTGGATCTTATCCAAATCAATTAGGTTAGTCCAATTGATGACATCCAGATCCTAACCCTTGTTAGTGTGATCCAGTTAGGTTCAATTCTGTATGGTAATGGACATATTGTGATCTCATCATCGACATCATTGAAACTCCTTTCGATGGATCAGAACTCTTTTGATTCAGACAATTAGAATGATCGATCATCAATATCATTCTAATTGCTTTCAAAATCCATCAGTGATACCTAGCAGTATATGGTGGCAACCCATCAGAACTGAAGATGAACCTCTCGGTGCAGCTACCTGTGTGATTGAGTTCCTCTATCATGAGTCCTGACTGAATTAGGGTTAAGATGAACTCGTCAAATCCAACATCAGTCATATGAATCAATCGATCGATCTGAGTCCGATGTGAAACCCCAATGGAAAACTCTTTTTTCATTATTTCACTCTGTCATGGTCATGGACTTAAGGACTCGATCTTTCGATCATCATAGGACTACTCCTCTCATCTATCGAGGTTGATAGATCCCATCTTGGTGCGACCTAGTTCCTATAATGAATATGCTACAACCAACATACACCTCAGGATTTCAAATAGCTAGGAGATCGAGTTATGGTGTAGTCAAACTATAACACACTCAAGATGAGCTGTCGATGTACCTCAGGTCAAAGAACTAGACACACAACTGCAGCATCGAGCTAGTCATCGATGAGAAGGTAGACTTCCTTATGACTGCTCGATATGGTCACGCTCAGTACTCTCGTTCTCAATGAATACCTATACTCTCATTCTGGTGTCTCCACACCATAGACTCAAGACACATCTACCCTAAGAAAGCGATCGTATACCAACTTTCTGGATCGATCACCATCCTCGTGATGATCCTATGGTCAGGAGCTGTTTATGAGTTAGTTATGTAAATTCATGCCTTAAATTTTCAACTCTTGAAAATATGAATTGACATTCCTACTAACTTAAAGGATGTATCACAGACACAATGTACACAATGTGATAGAAGAATAACCTATTTATTGATTTATAGTCAAAATTATAAATTTGTCCTTAGATTTATACAGGAATGTGTCAGCCAATCTGGCATCTAGGGCACACATCTAACAGGTAGTCCAGAGCATTGTCGATGATGGCCAGAGTTATCCTAATCAGATCTATCCTTAGTGCCATTCCTATTTATCTTTTATCTTATACTATTATTCCGAGGACCCTTCTAGCGAGGCTTGAACATCAGTTTAGGAGTTTTCTCTGGAGATCTCACCTGAGGGGATAGGAGTTCACCTAGAGGCCTGGGATGTGGTGTGTTTGTCGATCAGTGATGGGGGGAGCGCTGGGGGTTCAGTCCTTGCTGGTCCGACATGAGGCTTTGATTGCCCACCATGCTGCGAGATTTCTACTTCAGGCTGATAGTCTTTGAAGTGCAATGATGCGTGCCAGGCATGGTACTTGGGCCTGTGTGGATGATATTCAAGTCAGTTGGAGTAGCTCCTATATATGAAAGAAGATTTGTCATCATGCTCTAGATGTTCTGGCCCAGATGACATGGCTATTGGGGGATGGACCGTCGATTGACCACCTACAAGATCCATGGCTGTTCGAGCTCCCTCTGAGTCGGTGGCCAACCTTCATTAGTATGGAGCTTGGTGATAGGGCATGGGTGTGTGACCTTTTTCAGGCACAGGGGAGGACTTGCGATATGGAGCTAGTTGCTAGGCTCTTCGATGATCAGTTGTGGAGAGGGTGATGTCCCTGACGATCCCCATTTGAGAGGGACCGGACGTCAGGGTTTGGCGGCCATCATGCATCTCTAGGACAGTGACCAGTGAGCTGACAAGGATGATGGATGGTGCCTGGATTGGAGGCTTCGGATCTACCCTAGGGTCAGTTTATTTTTGTAAAAGGTGGCATGGTTTTGGCTGCCCACCAGAGTTTTGCTGTGAGGCAAAGTGATGGACATTCTGACTTCCTACCCGTGCTGCGATCTGGAGGACAAGATGGTGGAGCATACTCTTTTTCTTTGCCACAGAGCCAAGCGGATGTGGTGCTTGGTCAACCCCCCTTTCCTGGTCGATGTGGGAGAGCTGCCTGTCCAGTGTTTTATGAAGATCCTGAGATGGAGCATAGAGTCTGAGGCCACCATCTTTATTGGCAGTAGGACAGCTTACACTACATATCATATTTGGCTTGCCCATGGAGATTATGGAGGATTCACCGTCTGACTTGACCTTAGTGACTTGAGATACTTGAGCTCTCTTCTTCCTCATTGAGCACGAAAGAAGATCTTCTTCTCTTGGGAGCTCCCACCCTCGACCTTCCTGAAGGTCAATTTTGATGGCAGTGTCGCTGATGGAAGAGGTGGCGCTGGTTTTGTGATTCGAGGTCCTAACTCTCAATTTATTGTAGCTGGGGGTGTTTGACTGGTAGAGATCGCAGTATCCACTGCAAAGTTGAGGGCGACCTGGGAAGGTATTAATGTTTATGCGAGGATGGTCCTTGGGGTCCACCAGCTAGTGGTAGATGGAGATTTAAGAATCGTGATGACTTGGCTACAGGGAGCTCAGGATCGTGCAGTGATTTCTCATCCCCTGATGTGTGATATCCAGAGTTTGCTTCGGGGATGCCACTCTCATGTGATTCACCACATTTATCGTGAGGCGAACAGTGCAGTAGATTGAATAGTCTCATTTGTTGCTCATCACTTCTGGAGGGTTTGGATTGATGTTTCTCTTTTGCACTACTACAATAAAAGCCTATAGCAGTGCTTACTACTGCAGCAGTTCGAAAAATACTGCCATAGCTTGTATAGAAGCAGTTATAAAAAATCACTGCCATAGATAGGATCTATAGCAATGGTTATTCATAACTGCTGCCACAGGTTGAATATAGCAGCGATTATATATAACCTCTATCATAAATTAGAGATATGATAGTGATTATGTATAACCACTGTCATAGATTTGACATGTGGCAGTGGATATACGCAACATGTTGGGAAATAGACAATTCAAAGCATGTATGTTTTAAAATTTTTATAGCGAAAGCAATAGATTAAACTATTTAATCTCCTATATATACTTTAGATCAGATCTAAACTATCTTTCTAAAGATATATGACATGAAAATAATGCATGAAAAAATTTGATTTAACATAAAAGACTGTATCGATCGTATCGATGCCCTGAATCAGATCTAACAGTTAGATCTGATTCGATGAGTTCAAAACTCATTATCTGATCACGGATCGACAATCACCACTACAGATGAATATGGTAGAAGGTTCTTCCTGATGCTGAGTAGCCACACAATGCATCTGACCTCTACAGGTAGTCCACTTGAAGCCCCGAACATATCATCCTTCCCGAAAATGCTAGCTCACGATGAAGACTCGGATGGCTGATAGAGACTCCTTTCTTTAGATCGAACGGATACCTCCAGATCAAAAGATGGAGCTTTTCGAGGAAGAGATCGTGTGAAAGAAGAAGAACAAAACTCTTTTTTATTTTTCTCTCACAAAACTAGAACTAGAAAACCCTAGAAGCCCTCCCTAGATCTCACGCCCAAAGAGGAAGATCTCTTCCTCTATTTCTCACGCTGGGAAGCTCGCCCCCTCTCTAGTTTTTCTCACACCCTCTCTAAAGTTCCTCACACCTCAGATCCCATCTGATGGGGTGCACAAAAACACCCCTTCTTAAGGTGGCATCCATCAAAGATAAGGATAAAATTTGAGTTGTTTGGCTCAAGTTCAAACAGGATTTGATTTTATCATGAATTCAAATCAAATTTGAACTCTATTTTGAACCAAACTCAATCTCTATCTAAGAAACTCAGAAAGGGTAGTGACAACACTCAGATTGGCACAAAAAGCTTCACACAAAAAATCATTTTGTCATGGGAAGAGAGGTGGTTGGCGGCGTGGAGGAGTCTAACGAAACTTGGACTCTTGGTTTCAATTTGATTTCAAATCAATTTGAACTCAAATTTGAACCAACCAAATTTTAATCTAAAGAGGATCAGAAGAAGGCATCACACACCTTCTGGGCAAGGAAACTTCCACATGAAAAATACTTTCACATGTGAAGAAAAGATGGACGCAGTGAAAGGTGGTATAAGGGGTTTTCTTGTTCCATTTGAATTCGAATTCGAATGCATTTCTAATTAGATTCTTGGCTTAACCAAATTAGGTTAGACCCAATTAGATTATCTAATTCAATTAGGTAACAAATAGTCTTACTTAAATTCTAATCAAATCAAGAATTAATCGAGTTCGAATCAGGAATCGAATACTCCTAGCAATTAGGTCATCTCATAACTTAATCGGGTCTAACCAAATTGAATCTAATTCAATTAGATTTAATCCAACCTTAATAATCAATTAAATTAAACTAATTAGCAATCTAATTACTAATCAATACTTCTATAATTCTTCAATAATTAGCAAATTAATTTATTATAATTTTTGTATAAGGTTAATCATCAATCAAATTGACGATTAAATCCTAGAATGATTCTCAATTGTTGATCAGCCACATGATCAGCCAAAAACTTCTTTTAAGTGCGATCATATAGGTTCGAATCTAAGTTAATGGTATAGGAATAGACTTTCTATACCAATCAAAGTGACCATCTGGTAATGGTATCCGATGTCCAGATAGGTCGAAAGATTGTAAAGCATCATTCAAAAATCTATTGACATTTGATTACCATATAATTCATCTCTTTGATCCTAATGCTTAAGGTGATATGGAGTTTAACTGTCAAACCCCAGAATAGTCAACCACAATATGTCTCAAGCTTTCAAATCCATCACATAGATTATCCTGATCAAGATTTTACTAAATTGAAACATACTGATGTATTAACTCTTACTTATTCAGAGGGATCAATTTCATCTTGATTCACATACCGACTTCGCAAGTACTTGAGTGTACCCAAAAATCTTCCATCACTGAATTAAAAATTTAGATAGTCCGACATCAAAGCATAGTGAGTTCCTTGCAAGTCACTATGGTGATCTCAGATCGAAGAGATACTTATATCCATATCCTTCGTGAGCTACTCTTGATAGCAGAGTACTCAGTAGTTGGTCACGTTTAATGAGATATACTCCTATATCTCACTTATATATTATACTAGTGTCTCCACATCACTTAATTACGAAGACAATCAATGCATATAACACACAATGACCTACACTCGATAAATATTATTATCCTAGTAATAGCGTATCATTTGATCGTGAACTTATTTTAAGGACTAAATGATATATCCTCCTATATCGATAAAGAGAGTCCTAAAGACTTCATCACAACAATTGAAGTTCATTAAGAAGATGTACATTACTTCATGATGAGAAAGTCAAATAATAATTTTATTAATTTATCAATTCATATACATTTCATCGTTTAGTACAACCATCAATACGCTGATGATTGATTTTGAGATACAATTTTCAACAACTCCCACTTGGACTAAAGCCAATCAGTATAGTATTATATATCCATCTTCAATTTATGATCTTGAAACTCCTTGATATTGAGGGATTTTGTAAATGGATCGATCAGATTCTTCTTTCCGTCGATCTTTCGAAGCTTAATGTCATCTCGATTCACGATCTTTCAAATTAGGTGATAGCAGCACAGGATGTGTTTGGTGCGCTGATGTGACTTCGATTCCTTTACTTGAGCAATAGTTCCAGTGCTGTCGTAGTATAGTAAAATAGGGCTATTGAGGGAGGGTGCCACTTCAAGCTTGTCGATGAACTTTCGTAACCACACAGCTTCTTTCGTAGCATCAGATGCCGCGATGTATTCCACCTTGTAAGTAGAGTCGGCCACGGTGTGCTGTTTGAAATTTTTTCAGCAGATTGCTCCATCATTCAGGGTATAAATATAATCCAACACGCTCTTACTATTGTTATGATCTGACTAAAAATTAGAGTCTGTAAACCCCATAAGTGTTAAGTCGGATTCTCCATAAACAAGCCACTAGTCCTTAGTATTTCTCAAATACTTAAGGATGATTTTTACAACCTTTCTTTGGTTCTTTTCTGTATCAGACTGGTATCTGCTCACTACTCCTAGTGAGTATGTCACGTCTGATCTTGTGCATGTCATAACATACATTATAGGATCTATTATCGAAGCATATGGAATCCTCCTCAAATGCTCCCTCTCTTGAGGAGTTGTCGGACAATTCCTCTTTGAGAGAGTAATCTATGGCCTATCGAAAGATAGCTCTTCTTAAAATTTTTCATACTGAACCGTTTCAGCACGGTATCAATGTACGTGGACTAGGATAATTCAAGCATCCTCTTTGATCTATCTCTATAGATCTTTATCTTAAGAATGTAAGATGTTTCTCTCAAATCCTTCATGGAGAACTGAGGTGATAGCCAAATATTTATTCTTTATAATGCAGAAATATCATTTTCGATTAAGAGAATGTCATTTACATATAGAATAAGAAATACTATCACAAAATTGTTAATCCATTTATATATGTAGGGTTCTTCTCTGTTCCTAACGAAGCCATACGTTCTGATCATTTTATCAAAATGCATGTTCTAACTCCTACTTGTTTGTTTCAATCCATAAATGGATCTCTGAAGCTTGCATACCTTAGACTCGTCTGTGAATGTAAAATCTTCAGATTGTATCATATACACTTCTTCTTTCAGCTCACCATTAAGAAAAGCTGTTTTCACATCCATTTATTAGATTTCATAGTCCAGATGTATAGCTATCGCAAGCATGATCCGAATGGACTTCAACATTGCCACAGAAAAGAACGTCTCATCATAGTTAATACTATAATATTGATGAGGTCTCCACCTTTTCGTTTGCACTTCTCTTTCTCTTGAAGATCTACTTACACCTTATGAATTTTATCCCTTTAGGTGGGTTAACTAATATCCATACACCATTAACCTTCATGGACTTTATTTCAGATTTCATGACTTCAAGCCATTTATCGAAGTCAAATCTCTGCATTGCATCCATATAGGAGATTGAATTCTTGTTATTCTCATCAAGTTCAACAAGATCTCCATCTCAGATCAAAAAAATCGTAGTATCTGTCCGATGGGCGTGATACTCTATTGGATTTTCTTAATGGTGCATCAATAATGGATTCTGAATTTGATTCAATTAAATCAAATTCTGTGAGTTCACTAGATTGTGTCGATTCTTCTACCCATCGAACTTCATTAAGCTCGATTTTAGAAGTCCTAATTCTTTTATTAAGATTTTTTTTTCTAAAAAGTATGTTTTATTGCTCACGAACACTTTTTGTTCATCCACAAGGTAGAAGTAATACCCCTTGATTTCTTTAGGATATCCTATGAAGATACACTTGTCAGAGCTAGGTCCTAGTTTTTCTATTTTTAAACATCTGACATAAGTCGAGCACTTTCAAATCCTAAGATGTGAGAGTACTGATTTATGTCCAGTCCATATGTCATGTGATGTTTTATTCGCAGACTTACTTAAAACCCTATTAAGTACATAGCAAGCCGACTTGAGTGCATATCTCCAAAATATGATTGGCAGATTTGAAAATTCTATCATAGATCGAACCATGTCCAACAAGATTTGATTTCTCTTTTCTGAGATGCCATTGGGCTGTGGCATTCCAGGATGAGTCCATTGTAAGAGAATCCCATTCTTTTCTAGATATATCAGAAATTTACTGAAAAAGTATTCACCTCCTTGATCAGATCGAAGAGTTTTAATATTCTTTTCAGTTTGTTTCTCTAGCTCACTACAGAATCGTTTGAACATTTTAAACGATTCAAACTTATCACTGCAAGAAATATCACTTGATCAGACAAAATTGATCATCATAAATAATAAAATATTTATTTTAATTTTAAATTTTTAAATATTAGTGATAAAAATAATTTCATCATAAATAATGAAAGTATTTGCAATAAAATTTAAATTTTCATCCTAAATACATGTTATTTATGATAAAAAATTTTCGTCACTAATATTTGAAAAAAAATAAAAAATTTTAAAAATTTAATAATTAAAGATTATTTATGATAAAAATATTATATCATAAATAATAGAGTATTAGCGATGAAACCTAAATTTTTATCACAAATATTTATTATTTATAATAATTTTTTTTTATTATTAATATGTGAAAAAAAAAAAATTAAAAATTTAAAAATTATAGATTATTTGTGATAAAAATATTACATCACAAATACTGGAGTATTCACAATGAAACATCATTTTCTATCACAAATACTTAAGTATTTATGATGAAAAATTTTTGTCACTAATATTTAAAAAAAATAAAAAAATTTAAAAATTTAAAAATTATAGATTATTTATGATAAAAATATTATATCATAAATAATGAAGTATTGATGATGAAACTTAAATTTTCATCATAAATATATTTTATTTACGATAAATTTTTTTATCACTAATATGTAAAAAAATAAAAAATTTTAAAAATTCAAAAATTATAAATTATTTATGATAAAAATATTACATCATAAATACTAGAGTATTCATGATGAAAAATTATTTTCTATCGCAGATACTCAAGCATTTATGATGAAAAATTTTTATCGCTAATATTTGAAAGAAAATAAAAAATTTTAAAAATTATAGATTATTTATGAAGAAAATGTTACATTATAAATAATAGATTATTGATGATGAAAACTAAATTTTCATCATAAATACATTTTATTTATGATAAAAATTTTTTATCACTAATATGTGCAAAAAAATAAGAAATTTTAAAAATTTAAAAATTATATATTGTTTATGATGAAAATATTACGTCATAGATACTTATGTATTCATGATGAAAAGTAATTTTTTGTTACAAATACTCTAGTATTTATGATGAAAAAATTTTATCGCTAATATTTGAAAAAAAATAAAAAATTTAAAAATTTAAAAATTATAGATTATTTATGATAAAAATATTACGTCATAAATAATGAGTATTTATGATGAAAAATATATTTTTTATCAAAAATATTCTAGTATTTATGATGTAATATTTTTATCGCTATTATATGAAAAAAATAAAAAATTTTAAAAATTTAAAAATTATAAATTATTTACAATGAATATTTAACGTCATCAATAATTGGATATTAGTGATAAAAACTCAATTTTTGTTACTAATATTCTATTATTTATGATAAAAATTTTTTATTGTTAATAAATAAAAAAATTTAAAAATTTAAAAATTCAAAAATTATAAATTATTTGTGATCCAAACTCTATTTCTGTCGTAAATAACATGTATTTATGATGAAAAATATATTTTTATCATTAATAATCTGCTATTTACGATAAAAAATTTTTATCGCTAATATTTGAAAAAAATAAAAAATTTTAAAAATTTATAAATTTTAGATTATTAGCGATAAATTTTTTTTATTGAAGGATGTTTAGATATATTATAGTAAATTTTTCTATATTTATAAAAATAAATATTAGATAATTTTTAAAAAATAATGTGTACAAGAAAAAATATAGAATATTTAGATATCCCTGATCCTTAATCTTTATAAGGCTCTATTTGTGGTATCTTGAACCAATCTAGAATCAATTCTTGGAGGATGGATCAAGAGAAAGATGGTTAGAAATTGAAGCTGAGGATGTTGTCATTTTTTTGGCTGCCATTTGAATCTCGTCCAGATGACGTTCGATCTTTCGGACCTTTTGCTCGAAGTCCTCCTCTCGACGATATTTTGTGAGGCACGGAGAGTAGCCCAAGGTCGAATCTTCATTGGAGGAGATCGGAGAACGTTGGCATTATTCTTCATGCCTGGACCCTGATGGAATGGTGATTGTCAATCGATCAAGACAGAACGACGCACACCTCAAAGGGGATTCTTTGGAAGCAGTTTTGCTGGCTACACGGAGAGGGCATAGTTTGAGGACCATGTTGCGGGGGTTGTCATTGCTCTGTGGTTTGCGTAAATATCGGACGGTGTTGGTCAATGCTTGGACCTGTCGAATCAGGTCGTTGAATCGTTACGGATCCTCTATAATAGGTGGTGGTATAGGCCCTTGAGGAGTGGATGCTTGCACTGCATCACCCATGCTTCATCGAGATGACTATCGATGAGAAGCGGCAGAGTTGTTGCAAGTTTTTTTTCTTACTATAGTTCATCTATTTTATTACTAAAATGTTCTGGAAAGTTGATGTATTTACTACAATAGCTATATATATATACACACACACATATACATATATTATTGCATTATTGTGGCTAAGAGATGAATGAAAAATGAATGAAAAAAATAATACGGAGAACAAGACTTGATCAGGAGAAATTTTTTTAAATAATTTTTTATTAATTATTAGAGATGAAAAAAAATTTTCGTCGCTAATTACAATTTTCTTCGTCTTTAATTATGTAATTAGCGACAAAATTAAAAATTTTCATCGTCAATAATATTTTTTTGGGGTTGCATTTTTTCAACGAGAATTTTTTTTGATGAGAATTATTAGCGATGAAAATTAATTTTTCATCGCAAATATTTTTTGTTCGAATTATTTACGATGAAAATTGATTAGTAGCGACGAAAATTTGTGCTGCTAAAACCCCACGTCCCATCAACTCCCATCAGAAATCTATTTTTCTTCCTCGTTCCCCCCCGGCAGTCCGGCTTCCTCCCCCTCCCACGAGCTTCCTCCCCCCCCCGATGTCCCTCGTGCCTTCGGTTTCCTCCGTCGCCGCCACTGCCGCCGCCGCTGTCGAGGTGAGTTGACTTCATCTCTGTTTTTTTTTTTGGGGTGGATTTCGACCGAGGATGGGGAACGTGCCGGGGACGGTGCGCCTGGGCCAAAACGGTGGGCTACGACCACATGGGGCCTGCGGGCCGTGACGGCGATGGTGGGCCGCGGCCATGTGGGGCCTGTGGGCCGCGACGATGACGGCGGGCCGGGGACGGTGACATGGGGCCGACGATGGGCCGGAGCCGGTGATGTCGACTATTCTTTTTTTTAGGGGCGGTGGGTTCGGGCCAGGGATGGGGAACGGCATCGTGCCGACGTGCCGCGACCAGCGTGCCGGGGATGGCGCACCTAGGCCGAGACGGCAGGCCACGGCCATGTGGGGCTTGCATGCCGGGGCCGGCGATGGTGAGCCGGGGAGGGGCCGGGGCCATCGAGTCAGAGCCAGAGCCGGTGACGACGACCCGGGATGGGGTCGGGTCGTGGCTGTGTCGGGGCTTGCAAGCCAGGCCGGCGACGGTGGGCCAGAAAGGGGCCGGCGAGCCGGAGCTGGCAACGGTGAGCCAGGGCACTGCTGTGCCGGGCATGGGTGGCCTGCGGGCCGGGCATGCATGGGTTCGGATGGGTCGGGCCTGGGTTGGGGTGGGTCGGGCTTGGATGGGGCCGGTCGGGCTGGCGCGGGTAAGATGGAGTAAGGTCGGGTCGAGCTGGGGCTGGGGACAGCGGAGCCGAGATGGGGTAGGTCGAGCAGGGTCGGGTCGAGTTGGGGTTGGTCGGGTGAGCCGGGTTGGGTCCGATCGGGCTGGGGCAGGTTGGGCTGGGATGGGGTGGGTCGGGGATGGTGGGGTTTGGGCCTGGTCGATTTTGGTTCGGGCTGGGATGGGGCAGGTCGTGTCGGACTAGCGCAGGTCGGGTGGAGTCGGGTCGGATCGGGCTGGGGTCGGGGATGGCGGAGCTGGGGTGGGGCAGGTCGGGTCGGGCTGGGGCTGGTCGGGTGGAGCCGGGTCGGGTTTGGTCGGGCTGGGGTGGGTCGGGCCGGGATGGGGCGGGTTGGGGATGGTAGGGTCTAGGCCGGGTCGGTTTCGATTTGGACCGGGATGGGGCGGGTCGGGCCAGGTTGGGTCGGGTTGGGGCGGGTCGGGTGGAGTCGGGGTGGGTCGGGTTGGTTCGGGTTCGGTCCGATCTATTCCGGGCTGGGCTAGGGAAGGTGTGGTTGGGATGGGGCGAGTCAAGTTAGGTCTTCATGAGAATGAAATATAATGCTGAAATTATTATAATTATTGTATATTATTTTTTAGTGTTACTACTGAAGTTAGTTAATTATTTGACTAATTATTTTTTCACTAATACAATGCACATTGCTGTTACTTGTTACAATTAAATTATTTTATGTGCTGTTTTGTATGCTGCTAAAATTATAAATAAAAAAGATATTTCTATTTTAGAGAAAACTCTATTGAAATTTCTGATCAAGAAATTTCAATATAAAGTTATTCCTTTTTGATAAATTAGAAATCCATCTTCGAATGCACGTTCAAAGATGGTACTTAAGTTACATTGAGCCATAGATTTTCGTTTAAGTTTCGATTTTTATCGAGATCGAAACTTGGATGTCCCGTATTCAGATTTTTTGAAAAAATAATAATAATATTATTGTTAATAGTTGATATTTCGTTTCATTATGTGGTATTCAGTAGTTATCTATCTATTGTTCTCCAGGTATATGGTGGATAGGGTGCGTGGGTACCATATCTACATTATATACTTGAAGAACCATAAGGAGATGTTGTCGAAATTTTCACAAAAATGAGATAAAATATCCACTAATAACAATAGTGAGATTATTACTTTTCTGAAAGGGATAGGGCCACACCTGTTAGTAATGATTTGAAAAGGATAGGATCATGCATTTTTACTTCATAAAGAGATAGGGCCACACATTTTCTGTGTTAATTTTCGATCTGCATATCTTTTTTAATATGTGTTATTTTGTATGAAGTAATTCGGATCTAGATCCGAGTCAGAATTTTGGCTGAAATTCGAAACACGATTCAGTCTGAAATTCGGATCAGGATCCTGAATACTATGAAACTTTTTTTGATTGTTAATGATTTTATGTTTATTGTTAGATGAATATCAACAAAAGTTGGATGAATGCTAGAGAAATTTTTTTGCCTGAATATCGAAAAGGAGTTCGAGATTTTATTTATTTTGCACGGCATAAGGCTGACAGTGCTAGTCGAATAAAGTGTCTATGTAAGAGATGTGTCAATATGGTATATCATCACATAACACTTGTTGAGGAGTATTTGCTACAATATAGTATAGATAAGAAGTATACTTGTTGGACATGGCATGGGGAGGATGATCCGAATGAGGTAGTGACGACGATGATGATACTAAAGATGATAGTGATGCTGATGGACCTGTCGAACATACGAGTATAGGAGAATTATTACATGATTTATATCAAAGTGCTTGTTCGAATGTACAGGTGAATACTGCTGCATCTGAAAGCAATTCTGATTATGAACATAATATCCAGCTTGAGGTAGAAGAAACTTCTGAACAGTTTGCAAAGCTTGTAAGGGATGTATGAGAGCCACTTTATCCAAACTGTGCAAAGTTTTTAAAGTTAGAGTTTTTGATAAAATTACTTTATATTAAAATCGTGAACCGATGGAGTCAGAAGTCATTTGATCAAATTTTAACATTGATTAAAGTAGCTCTGCCCGATAGAGAGAGACTGTCAAAATCATATTCTAAAGCAAAAATATACATGCAGAAAATTAGACTTGACTATACTCCTATACATGCTTGCAAAAATGACTGCATATTATTTTATAAGAATAACGAACAAGCAACTGAATGTCCGAATTACGGTGAGTCTAGATACAAAATCGATAATAAGAAAGGAAAGAAGATACCTCAAAAAATTTTGAGATATTTTTCATCAATTTTAAGACTTTAAAGATTGTATATGTCTATAAAGACAGCTGAAGAAATGAGATGGCATTATGAGCAGCGAATTTCGATGGAGGACATACTTAGCCGCTTGACTGGCTCTTTAGTGTGGAAAGACTTCGATGCAAAGTATTCGCACTTTGTGAGTGACCCATGCAATATTAGGCTTGGTCTAGCGACAGATGGATTTAATCCCCTTGGCAATATGAGTACCTCTTATAGCATGTGGCCTGTGATCCTAGTTGTATACAATATGTCATCTTGAAAATGCATGAAAGAACCATTTATTTTTATGTCACTGTTGATTTCAGATTCGAAAGCACCAGGTAATGAAATTGATGTATATCTACGACCTTTGATTGATGATCTGAAGGAGTTATGGGAAAACAGGATTCAGACATATGATTCTGTGCATCGAAGTAATTTTAAGTTGCATGCTTCGATATTATGGACTATAAATGATTTTTTTGACATATGAAAATATATCTGGATGGAGCACCAAAGGATATCTGGTATGTCCAATATGCAATAGGGATGCATCATCCTTACATTTAAAGCATGGATAAAAAATATGTTTCATGGGTCATCGGCGGTTTCTTCCTGCTAATCATTCTTGGAGGATCCGTTATAATCAATTCTTTGATGGTAAGTCCGATCAACATCCGTCACCCAAGGAGTTAAGTAGATCAAAAATTTTAGAACAACTTGAAGTTATTGAAAATATCTGATTTAAAAAAATATCGGGTACTCGCAAGCGAAAGCGTACTGAAGTTGATCTGAATTGGACGAAGCGAAGCATCTTTTTTGAACTATCGTATTAGAAGCAGCTACTACTTCATCATAATCTAGATGTAATGTACATTGAAAAAAATATTTGTGATAATATCATCGGTACTATCTTGAATATTTCAGAAAAAATAAAAGATGGTATAAAAGCTCATCTTGATCTGCAGAAAATGGGAATCCGACTGGAGTTATATTTAATTCATCTAGGTGAGAGATTTTTTATGCCACCCACAT
Organism: Elaeis guineensis; assembly: GCF_000442705.2. Lineage (NCBI taxonomy): Eukaryota > Viridiplantae > Streptophyta > Magnoliopsida > Arecales > Arecaceae > Elaeis > Elaeis guineensis. The sequence continues at coordinate 10,930,259 of NC_026005.2, read as the reverse complement.
GTTATTCACTGTTTGGAGAGGAAAAGAAGAATTTTTGTGGATAGTTCAAAATCTTAAAGTTTTCTGATGTATATGCTTTAAATGTATCGCGATGTGTTGGGAACAACGATGGTAATATCTCTGGTATGAAAAGCCATGACTCCCATATGATGATGCAATATTTGCTTCCTGTGGTCATACGTGGCTATTTAGGTGGTGATGTTCAAACTGCATTGATTGAGCTGGGAGTATTCTTTCGAGAACTATGTTGGTGAAAATTGAAGGTTAACTTACTTGAGAGATCAGAGAAGGATATCATATTCATTCTTTGTAAGTTAGAAAAAAATTTTTCACCATCATTTTTTGATGTTATGGTGTATCTAGCTGTCCATCTTTTAAAAGAAGCTCTTTTAGACGGTCCGATATATTATCGATGGATGTATCCTATTGAAAGATAAAAAAGTTATACGTATTTTGTCATATCAGTTATAAGATGTAAATATATTTTTAAAATTAAAATTTATTTTTATTTGCAGATTCTTATGCACCTTAAAAAAGTATGTGCGCAATAAAGCAAGGCCTGGAGGCTCTATAGCGGAAGCATATGTACCTATCGAGTCTGTCACATTCTGCTCAATGTATCTTGATGATATCGAAACAGGATTCAATCATACAGATCGTAATGCAGATCGTGAATGGAGTGATAATAAGCTGACATTGTCTATATTTAAACAAATGGTTCGACCTATTGGTGCAAGAAAATTTGAATTTATGGATGTGAATGAGCTATTTAAGGCACACTTTTACGTTCTAAGTAATTATGAAGAAATTGAAGATTTTATTGAGTAAGTATTATCTTACGATACTGTTTAATGATCAAAAATTTTTTTTTTATGTCGGTGTAAAATTAAAACTTGTAACTTCTTGTAGTGAGCACAAGAGTATACTATGTAGAGAGAATAATATTAATGCAGATGATCGATATAGGAGAAAATTTATAAAATAATTTGATGATCTTGTAAGTTGCATTAGTGATACCTTATTTATTTATTTATAAATAATATTATTTCAATCAACATAATTTTTTATTTTATAATGCAGATGAAACATAAGTATTTTAATAAAGAAGTGGGTGCAATCGATAAGTTACACGATTTAGCTTGTGGTCCTGATCGAAGGGTTAATCACTACACATCCTGTATCATTAGAGGAATGAGATTTCACATAAGGGAGCTTGAGATGCAACGACGGACCCAGAATAGTAAAATTGCTACAACAGGATATGAAGGAGAAGAAGAGATTGATTATTATGGTGTACTGGTATATATCATAGAACTGAAATATGAGTCCAGTAATTCTGTATATTTATTTCAGTGTGAATGGTGGGATATTAGTAATAAAAAGATCGGGATTCATGTCGATTCATAATTTATCAGCATAAATCTTGCACGAACATGATACCAAAATGAGCCGTACATATTAGCAACTCAAGCGAAATAAGTAATATATTTGAAGGACCTAAAGTATCGAGGTAATTGGCATGTCACATAAAAAATAATACCTAGAGGCGTATATGACATACCAACTCGGTTAGAGATGGATGAAATTTTGGATTTACATGAAGAGAAAGCTTTTCAGCAAGAAGAACAAATATCAGTCGAGTTTTTGGTTGATGAAGAACTTGTAACGGTACTTTTGAATAGGGCTGATCTTCCGTCCAACGAAGTTGGAGCTGATTTTGTATCTAATCTAGATGAGTCAGAGGGTGACGATCAGTTCATAAATGACGATGAGATAGAAGATGATACATATATCGATTACTGTAATTCAGATAAGGATCTACACATCGAGGAAGATACGAATATTGATGCATAAATTTTTATTCTTCGTTCAATTTTGTGTTGCAATAATGGTATGCAATATAATTATATTCGTTAGAATATTATTTGATTTTTATTATTATTATATAATATTATATTTATTTACATCTCAATTCTTACAGATATGGCACCAGGAGATAGACGATGCTGGTCGCATTCACAATTACCTACAGATAGCTCGGAGGTTGAGGTGCCTTCATCGATCTCCATTGCCTCACCGGCTCCAGTGTCAGAGGGTCCTGCACTAGCAGGTCCCAGTAAGCCGACTACGAGTGAGCCGAGTCCCAGTGAGGCGGATCCCAGTGAGTCTAGTCCCAATGGTATTAATCATTATATTTTATATATAATCAAATTTGATTCTTTGATTTGGATCATATTAATAATTTATTTATTATTGTTTTAGGTCAGTCTATATTGGTGGTCAGGCGAGGGCAAGGTCCATCAAAGAACCTCACTTTAGAGCATTGAAAATATGAATACCCAGGATAGCATCTCCGGATAGAGATACTGGTCAGCTACACTAGATCCATTAGGAGATGGTGTGAGCCATGACAGACCGAGCTGGGCATCATATGCCACAGCTATGCCTCGGTGATGCTCTTCAATTGGTGTCATGTTGTCCCGGCTTAGAGACAGATTTTCTACACCCACATATAGATAAAATAAATTATATTACGAATATTTAATTTGTATAGTATCTTTTTAATGTTTGTTATTGACAAGGTGTATTTGACATCGTCGATTTTTAGGATGATCGTGTGAGGTGAGCGATCGATACCCATCTATTCTTGTGCTTCAAGGATTATCGCCATTATATGCATCAGCATTGGTACCGGGTGGTGCAGGCTCATAGGTAGGAGGTAGTGCGGCTGTAACCCTACGACAGCATCACCATCGGCGACTGGACTACCATATACCGGCATTACGAGGATTTGACATATCAGATTACACATCTAAATTTTTTTTTAGATTTTAATGACTTAATAATTTATTCTTAAATTATATTTATTATCTACTAATTTTACTGCTAATTTTATAGAGACGATGTGCCCAAAATGCGGTAAACTGGACGAGACAGACCGTGTCGCATTATGGAGATTTGAGATCATTTGCTCGCCACATGGAGAACATAGTACATATTTTTTAAATTTTTAATTATGATATATTTTTTTAATTATTTAATTTTTTTTAAATAATTTTTAAATTATAGAGAGATGCTGAGAGTGGTGAGCTTCTTGTTAGGATCATTTTCTACCAACAGACCCACCAGCGACGGTCGGGAGAGTGGACAACGGAGAGCCAGGAGCTCTTTGTAAGTTTTTTTAATTAATTTTTGATTCATAGTTTGATCTTTATTAAAAAATTAAAATAACTCTAATTTTTATTTTCAAGATCGTATGACCGACATGAGATCCTAGCCTTCCCCTGAGGGCTCGACCGCACCCACAGATGATGAGATCTATGATTGGATGCTTGGTACGAGATCTTGTTATATTAGGAGTCTAGAATATGGGATCACTGCTCCATCTTCACAATCATCTAGAGTTGAGATCCATTTTACATGCCAGGCTCGGTTGATGGAGATGCAGAGACAGGCTGTCGAGGATTGACAGCAGGCTGAGCAGCGAGCTCAGGAGCTGGCTGCATATGTCGATCAATATCAGTAGCTACAATCCAGATGATGGAGCAGATGGCGCATATGGAGTTGACGATCCAGATGCTGAGCCAGCAGCAGGCCGGTCCAAGCTCCATCGAGCATTCTCCATCCCAACCTCATTCTCCACATAACGATATGTGATGGCTCTTTGATGTATTTTTTTTAAAACTCTTATAATTTTAATTTGATATAATAAAATAATAAAATTTATTTGTCATTTTATTATGTAAATTTTTTATTCAAATTTCTTAATTTATAAAAAATATTATACATATAACTTAAAAAGATGAATCTAAATTTCAAAAAAAAATAACTAGTGATGAGATTATTACCGATGAAATATTCATCGCTAAAAAAATTACAAAAATAATTTAATTTTTTAAAAAATATATAATTAATAGTGATGAAAATTTTTTTATCGTAAATAATTATTAGTGATGTAAAATTCTATCAAAAAAATATTTATTTATGACATAAATATTAGTCGCTAAAGTTTTTTAATTTTTATTTTTTAATTAAATAAAATTTTTGGTGATGGAAAATTTTTGTTGCTAAAAAGTTTGAAATAATAGCGATGAATAATTTTCATCGTAAATTATTTTTTTTTATGAATAAATTTTTTTATTTTTAATTTTTTATGATAAAAATATTTCATTATAAATTATATTTATTGATGATGAAAAAAAATTTCGTCGTAAAATATTATCAATGACGGTATCTTTTGCAATAAAATTTTAGCGATAAAATTTTCGTCGCTAATTATTATTAGCGACGAATTTGACTTATTAGCGATGAAAATTTTTCGTAACTAATAACTTATTTTTTTGTAGTGTATTTTTTATTAAGTAGACATGCCCATACCTAGATAGATTGTCTGTGAATGTAATGAAGTATTGATGCCTTCCTTTTGCACTTGTGCTCATCGATTTACATACATCAGTATGTACAAGACCTAGAACATCACTGCCTCATTCACTTTTTTTAGTAAAAGATGATTTGGTCATCTTTTCAAGTAGATATGATTCACATATTGACAATGATTTACAATCATTATCCTTAAGAATTTTTTCTCAAATTAACCTGTTCATCCTGTTCTTGTTAATATAACCTAGCCTACAATGCCAAAGATAGCCATCCGAGATATCATCTATCCTAGAGTATTTTCTCGATGCGTATATTACACTGGACCGTGATACAATATAAATTTTATTGTTCAATTGTCCATGCATTACAGTAATACTATTCAAAATGATATCACAAATTTTTTTTAATTAAAATTTTATAATTTTCTTTGGTTAGAAGGCTTACAGAAATTACATTCAATAAGAAACTAGGACAATAATAACAATCACTAAGAATAATGATATAAGAATTGAATACAAGTTTGATGATTCTTAAAACTAGAACTGGAATTGATATTTCATCTTCAATATTTAGAAATCTCTCACAATCTTTAAATCTCATACTGACTTGAAGTCTCTACAATTAATTACAAATGTTAATAGGACTACCAGTATCTAATATCCAGATCATTGTATCATAAATTAAGAAGTTGCAAGGAGTTATCATATAATTACCTTGCTTAGCAACCGATTGCTTCTTCTTCTTCTTCTTCTTCGGTCTGTTCGGATCAAGGGAAGCAATGTATTGAGAATAGTTTCTCTTCCAATGACCCTACTTCTTATAGTAGAAATACTGTGTTTGACTCTAGTCAGACTTGGACTTGAACTTCACAGTTTGACCCCCAGCACCTGGCATCTTATTTTTCTTCTTCTTCTTTCCTTTCTTAAAGGGATGATGCTCGCCTGAAGAAGATGCTCCCACTACATTCACTGTCTTCTTATAGAGCTAGTGATCTTTCTCAAAAGTCTGCAGCAACCCCAACAGACCGTGGTAGTTTACTATAGGCTTCATCATTCGATAATGATTAAAAAACGATAAGTAGAACTTCGACAAGGAATACAGAATCACATCTTTTCCAAGCTGCTCATGCAAGAAAAAGTCGAGCTTATTGAGGCGCTCGATCTGTTCAATCATGTACAATACATGATCAATTACTGATGCCTCCTCCCTCATCTTGACATTGAAAATGGTGTAACTAGTCTTGTGCCGCTCAATATCGTCAGGAGTGTCAAAAGAATCATTCAACACTTTGAGCATTTCTTCTGACTGAGCTTCTTCAAATTTGTGACTGAACTTATCATTCATAGCCACTCACATAATATAACGTACCGTGGTGTGGTTGTTGAGCCACTTCGAGTAAGTATCTCAAACCGCACTGTGAGCGTTATGAGTGGGCTCCTCAGGTGCCAGATCTGTTAGCACATATAAGATCCTCTCATGCTCCAGGACTATCTTTAATTTTCGATACCAGCTATCGAAATTGGATCCTCTCAATTTATCACTATCTAACAATGATCGGAACGATAAGTTTGTGGCCATAACTATAAAAAAAAAGTCGAAACTTAATTAGTATATGAATCGATTAAGCCTAAAGATATGAACTTTAGTCTAAAGATTCTTCTACTATTTTTCAATGAATTGATAGCCTCTACCTCTAATTTGAAGAATTACCTTAATTCCTCAGTGGGTATTAAAATCTACATAGTTGCACATGAGCCTGATTATGGCCGGCTCACCTATGTGCATTCTATGGGTAGATTCTTAACTAATTATTTTATCAAATAATTTTTAGTAATTAATTTTACCCCATGGTCCTAATAGTAGGATTTGGCCTCTACTGAAATATCTGATTAGATCCAACCATTAATATGATCATACATAAGAATCTAACCACAAGTGATCAGGCTCGACTATGGTCGGTTATCCTGATCATTCATAAGAAAGACTCGACTGAGTCATCTTATTATGAATGATAATTTCAATAGCAGATGAGCATCAGACCTTGTCGTCCAATGATCATCCAACTATTGGACCTATTATCATCCAATTTAATGGGAGGCTATGATCTAGTTATCACCATAACTATTTTATTTTCAAGAATCTAATAATTTTAGAAGATTTAATTAATTAAATTGATAGATGAGAAAAGACTCGATCAGTTATTCTTAATCCTCTCACTGACTTCATCAAGTCAGATTAAAGAAGATTAGGTTTAATCTGATCCATTCAACGAGTCATAAATCCTACCACTGACTTTATCAAGTGATGATGAGAACTCAAGATAAGTTAAACTAGGGGATCTAAATTAGTCATATTAATTTTCTAGTTAGCATGGGTCAAGCTCAATCATTAAGTGATCTAATCAAAACATGATTGACCATGTTGGTCAGGTAAGTGAGATCGGTGGGAAAGATATACCATTAATTTGCTATAGACTCAATTTATTTAAGTAGCTCCCAATTAGTGATCACTGATCAAAACTGTCAAATTTACCTTAGAAATCAACTAGTTAAACAGTTTCAATTTGATTGACTTATAGACTTGGATTCGACCATGGAGCTACGATCAAGGTCCATCTTGGTCTAATCAAAGACATGGACTTGACGAACTACAACTATTGAAAATTGATCAAGAGAAGAAATTGACCCAATCAGAATTAATTTTTAATTAGATTTGATCAATTACCAACATGGTCCATTATCAATGATTTCTAATCCTAGGTCTAACCCAGTTAAATGGACTTGACTCGAGCTAACCCATTATCCCATGAATTATAAAATTGATGTCTTAGATCTTTGATTCTCAAATCTAGATCACTTAATTCTAAATTAAGTTTTGGGCTGGCATGGATTGGGGTTCGATATTTAAAAATAGTTTTCAGTTTTGTAAAATATTTTTACAAACAATCATCTAATGATCAAAATCCTAATTTCAGATCTAAGATACATTAATTCAGATCTAAAATAAAGTTTTAAAATTTTTTTGTTGTTCATCTAGATGAGAAATAATCGTGTAGTATCTTTACACACTATAAGAGATCCCCATCGAATGGGTAAAGAGAGCCATGAAACCCTAATTTCTCCTATAATCGGATGTCAATGGCGATCTACCCAATCCAATTACTATACTACTTGAACATTAATTTAATTATTTATATCTAATTTAAATAATTAAAATCAAATTAATATCAGATTTGTGCAAAAAATTTATGTCACAAGAAATCAAAGCTCTGATACCATTATTGAAAAATAGGCAGTTCAAAGCATGTATTTTTTAAAATTTTTATAGCAAAATTAGTAGTTAAACTATTTAATCTCCTATACATACTTTAGATCAGATCTAAACTACCTTTTTAAGAATCTATGACATAAAAATAATATATAAAAAAAATTTAATTTAACATAAAAGACTATATCGATCGTATCGATGTCCTGAATCAGATTTAATGGTTAGATATGATCCGATGAGTTCAGAACTCATTATCTGATCATGGATCAACGATCATCATTATAGATAAATATGGTAGGAGGTTCTTTCTGATATCGAGCTACCACACAGTACGTCCAGCCTCTACAAATAGTCCACTCGAAGCCCCAAATAGATCATCCTTCTCAAGAGTACTAGCTTATGATGAAGGCTCTGGATGGCTGATGGAGACTTCTTTCTTCAAATCGAATGGACACCTCCAGATTAGAAGATAGAGCTTTTCAAGGAGGAGATGGTGTGAAAGAAGAAGAATAAAACTCTTTTTTATTTTTCTCTCACAAAACTAGAACTAGGAAACCCTAGAAGCCCTCCCTAGGTCTCACGCCCAAAGAGGAAGATCTCATCCTTTATTTCTCATGCAGTGAAGCCTGCCCCCTCTCTAGTTTTTCTCACACCCTCTTTGAAGTTCCTCATGTCTTAGATCTCATCTGATGGGGTGCACAAAAACACCCCTTCTTAAGGTGGCGTCCATCAAAAATAAGGATAGAATTTGAGTTGTTTGGTTCAGGTTCAAACAGGATTTGATCTTATTACGAATTCAAATCAGATTTGAACTTCATTTTGAATCAAACTCAATTCCTATCTAAGGGACTCAGAAAGGGTGGTGACAGCACTTAGATTGGCACAAAAAACTTCACATAAAAAATCATTTTGGCATGGGAAGAGAGGTGGTCGGCAGCTTGGAGAAGTCCAACAAAACTTGGACTCTTGGTTTCAATCTGATTTCAAACCAATTTGAACTCAAATTTGAACCAACCAAATTCTAATCCAAAGAAAATCAGAAGAAGGTGTCACACACCTTCTGGGTGATAGAAATTTTGTGCAAAAAATACTTTAACGCATGAAGAAAAGATGGGCGCAGTGAAAGGTGGCGCAAGGGGTTTTCTTGTTCCATTCGAATTTGAATTCGAATTTATTTCTAATTAGATTCTTGATCCAACCAAATTAGGTTATATCCAATTAGATTACCTAATCTAATTAAGTAACAAATGATCTTGATTAAATTCTAATCAAATAAAAAATTAATCAAGTTCGAATCAGAAATTGAACATCCTTAGCGATTAAGTCATCTTATAATCTAATCGGATCAAACCAAATTGAATCTAATTTAATTAGATTTAATCCAACCTTAATACTCAATCAAATTGAGATAATTAGTAATCTAATCATTAATCAATTCTCTTATAATTTATCAATAATTAATAAATTAATTTATTATAATTTTTACATAAGGTTAATCAGCAATCGAATTGATGATTAAATCTTAGAATGATTCTCAATCATTGATCAGCCACATGATTAGTCGAAAAGTTTTTTTGAGTGTAACTCTATAGATTCGAACCTAAGCTGATAGTATAAGAATGGACTTCCTGTATCAATCAAAGTAATCATCTAGCAATGGTACCCGATGTCTGAATAGGCCGAAAGATTATAAAGCATCATTAAAGAACCTATTAGCATATTGTTACCGTATGATTCATGTCTTTAACCCTAATGCTCAAAGTGACCTAGAGTTTAACTATCAAACTCTGAAATAGTCAACTATATTGTGTCTCAACCTTTCAAATCCATTACATGGATTACCTTGATCAAAGTTTTACTAAATTGAAATACACCGATGTATTAATTCTTACTTATTCAGAGGAGTCAATTCCATCTTGACTCATACATTAACTTCGTAAGTACTTGACTGTACTTAAAAATTTTTATCACTAAATTAAAAGTTTAGGTAGTCCGGTACCAAAGCACAGTGAGTTGCTTGCAAGTCACTATAGTGGTCTCAGGTTGGAGAGATATTTATATCCACATCCTTCACGAGCTACTCTTAACGACAGAGTACTCAGCAATTGGTCACGTTCAATGAGATATACTCCTACATCTCATTTGTATGCTATACCAGTATCTCCACATCATTTGATTATGAAAATAACCAAGGTATATGACACACAATGACGTACACTCGATAAACGCTATTGTTCTAGTAATAGCGTATCATTTGATCGTGAACTTATTTTAAGGACTAAACGATATATCCTCCTATATCGATAAAGATAATCCTAAGGGCTTCATCATAACAATTAGAGTTCATTAAGAAGATGTACACTACTTTATGATGAAAAATTTAAATAATAATTTATTAATTTATCAATTCATATATATTTATATCGTTTAGCATAATTGTCAACAGGCTGACGATTGACTTTGGGACATAATTTTCAACATAATTGCTATTATAGATTTGAGATGTGACAACGATTAATTAATCGTTATCATATGTTTGACCTATGGCAGTAGTTACTCATAATCGCATCCATAGGTTAGACCTTTGACAGCGATTATTTATAACTGCTGCCATAAGTTCGACCTATAGCAACGGTTACATATAATCATGGTTATATCTCAAACCTATGGCACCAGTTACTTATAATCACTGCTATATCATTATGGCAGTAGTTACTTACCTGCTATAATAGACCTATAGCAGCAGTTACTTACCTGCTGTAATAGACCTATAGCAGCAGTTATTAAGCAACTGTTGCTATAGGGCCTAAATATAAATTATTTCATATTTTTTTCTGAATATAGTATAATTTTAAAATTTAAAATTTATCTTTATTATTTATTATTTAAATAATTATCGTTAGAGTGTCATCACAAAAGACCACTTCAATCTAATAGTCCTAATTATGTCGATCAATAAAATTCAATTTCGACAGTTACGAACGACTGCATGATGATCTGATAGACAAAAACCACCAATGGGTTCAAAAATTTATAACAATGATCTCGATGATGTTTGTAACACACTATCAAAATTTTATTTCAATAAGACATCATTATCATGGTTAATGTAGCATGGGATGATTTCAGCCATTAAATAAAAAATAAGTGATCAAAAAGCCAAACGGTGTTCGATTATAAAATAATTTTTTAGATAAATAATTTTATTACTACTTTAATTATTTGTATGATGATGATTATAAAATTTAAATCATGCCTATATGAACCATCCATGTTAAGTAGATCTTACAAAAGCACAAGCATAATTACTTAAGGACTTTAAGAATGAATATCAAGAGATATATAATTTTGGATCGTTCATATACACATATTTTAAATTTTACGATCACCATCATATAAATGATTAAAGTAGTAGTAAAGATCATTTATCTAAAAAATTATCTTATAATTAGATGTCGTTTGATATTTTGATCACTTATTCTTCATTTAACGATCGAAATTATTCCGTGCTAAATTGATCATGATAATAATGTTCGATTGAAGTAAAATTTTGATAGTATGCTATAAATATCATCAAGATCGTTGTTATAAATTTTTAGACCTATCGATGGTCTCTATCTATAAGATCATTATACGGTTATTCGTGACCGTCGATATCAAATTTTATTGATCGACATAGCTAAGACTATCGGATCGAGACGATCTTTTGTCATGATACTCTAACGATAATTATTTAGATAATGAACAATGAAGATGGACTTTATATTTTAAAATTATATCATATTTAGAAAAAAATATAAAAAAAATTTATATTTAGGTCCTATAGCAGCGGTTTCTTTGTAACCGCTGCAATAGATATCTTACAGCGATTTTTAAAATTGCTACCATAGGTCCCTAAATATCTATTGTAGTGGTTGATAACCGCTGTGATAGATCTATGACAGTGATTTTCAAAAATCGTTGCCATAGGTCTATGAATTTCTTCCGAATCGCATCCTCCATTTTTTATTTCGCACACCGACCTCTTTCTCTCTCTTCCCTCTCTACCCAAAACCCTACCCACCCACATCATCGGCCCGACCCACTGTCGGCCCCTCCCTCTAGTGCCGCCGTCGGCCCCCTTGGGCCCCAACCCCCTCGGCCCCCTTTGGGCCTGCCTCCCTCAACCCCCTTTGGCCCCACCTCCCTCGGCCTTGGTCCCTTTTGGCTGCCACCCTCCCTCTAGTACTGCCCCCCTCCCTCTAGTACCGCCCCCCTCCCTCAGCCCCAGCCCCCTTTGGCCCCATGCCCCACCTCCCTCGACCTCGATCCCCTTTGGCCTCTGCCCTCTCTCTAGAGCCACCCCCTTCCTCAGCCCCAGCCCTCTTTGGCCCCATGCCCCGCCCCTCCACCGCCCCCTTTCTCTAGCATCGCCGCCACCCCTCCCTGCAGCCACATGGATGACTTTTTTTTTTTTTTTTCATTTTATTTTATAATAATATTTATAATTATTTATAATATTTATAATAATATTTATAATTATTTCATAATAATATTTAAAGACAACCCCCGTCGGTGGATTTTAGGCCATGCCGGCAGCCGTCGGCTGTGCCATCGAGTTCTGGACCATCAGATTCTAGGCCGTGTCGGTGGGTTCTGGATCGTGCCGTCGGATTCTGGGCTGTCAGGTTTTGGACCATGTTGGTGGATTCTGGACTGTCGAGTTTTGGACCGTACCGTCAAGTTCTGGGCCGTATCGGTGAGTTCCTTTAGTTTATAAGTTATTGAATTATTATTTTTATGTATTTCTAACAAGCTGATTGATTGTTATAGTTGACGAGAGAGGAGGTGATGTCCAGCCGTAGTGCTATCTTCTGATTGAGTTGTATGGACAAGAAGGGTAGGTCGATGAACGCCACAATCAGGAGGATTTTTGTAAGTAATAACTAGAGTATGATTAGTATGATTAGTATTATAGCATTTCTTATGAGATTTTATTTGAATTTGCAATTACAGGAGTAGTTAGATGCGCTTGCGAGCGAGAGCTCAGACACCTTCAAACTCCATGACCATCTGTCTCAGGTCTTGGGATCTGAGCACTCTGAGAGGATTCATTGCAGATCCGAACATACGCCGACAAGCTACTGGTCTGAGGTGAGCATCTCCTCACACACTTTCAGGGTCATCAATCGGGGATAGTTTGACGAGGCATTGATGCAGGCAGCTCAGGCTCAGAAACGTGCATCTCAAGCTGAGGAGCACGTATTTCAGCTACAGAGCGTCATGTCCACTATAGTGATATAGCTATTCACTCATCTTGGAGCTGATTTTTTGAGCATTCAGGATATGTTGGCTAGCGTTTCAACTGCAGCCCCTCCAGCTCCTGCTACAGCCCCTTCTACTCCTGCTATAGCCCCTCTCGATCCTGCTTCAGTCCCTCCTGATGATGATGAGATGCTTGGAAAGGAGGATTTTGATTTGTCTGATTTTTGATATATTTTATTTTTATTTGAGAAATATTGTAATATAATTTGAGTAATATAATTTGAGTATCTGAGAAATATTATGCTTGTTATTAAATTTTATGTGAAATTTTTAGTTCTTGCAAGTTTTAGTCTGAGTAATTATATATTGAATTACGTCTATCAAATAGAAAAAAGATAAAAAATGATAATTTTAATTTTTTTTGCTAGTCAATAGACTATGGTAGTAGTTGCACAACCGCTACCGTAGCCATACCAACTATTGCCGTAGCTCTGTGCCAACCGCTGCCAAAATCTATAGTAGCGGTTGACAATCCACTGCCGTATATCTATAGCATTGGTTGTAAAACCGCACCATAGTTCAAAATATGACAGTGATTTCATAACTGCTGCTATAGAAGATATAGCAACGGTTTTATAACCATTGCTATAGAAGATATAGCAGCAGATATGAAACCGCTGCTATAGACTCTATAGCAGCGATTGTATAACCGCTGCTATAGATGGCTATAGCAGCGGTTAAATAACTGTTGCTCTAGAAAGCTATAGTAGTGGTTATCCAATCGTTGCTTTAGCCAATCTATAGCAGCGGTTGGAAAACCACTGCTTTACAGTTTGTTATAGTGGCAGTTGAGTAACCACTGCTATACCCTATATATGGCAGCGGTTGCAGCAATCGTTGCCATAAACCTATGGCGACAACGACAGTGACAGTGGCAGCGGCTCCTACGGCGATGGCGATAGTGGCAGTGGTTCTACGGCAATGGTGACAGTGGCAGCGGTTACGAAATCGTTGCCGTAGGCTATGGCAACGGTTTTTTTGGCTACAGCAGTAATTCGGAACCACTGCCGTTCCGAACCGCTACTGTAGCCTCTTTCTATAGTAGTATTGCCTCTGTCTTTTAGAGACATTATTTATCTTTTGGCTTGTATTCACACAAGAATTGTTTGAAGCAACCGCCTTATCAAAAAAAAAAAAAAAAACACATGCTTAAAGCTTAAAAGACCCTATTTTTTGTGCTATGACAGTGCCATGGTCACTTGGTTGTTTTTATCTTTAAAATAAAGTATTGTTCATCACATGGTTAAAGGAAGTCTTTTTTGCTTTCGTTAATTAGGAAACGTTATCACTATGATGGACAAACTTTATTTGTGGATATCTACTTGGAGTTCAAAAGTTGACTAGCAAGTCTAACAATATTCAACCATTTGAAAAATAAAGTTAGTCATCCTGCAAGTGCAAATGAAGTCACTTATAATAAAAAAAGAAAAAAAATCAAAAGTCAAAAAGATTGGGCACCAAAGATCAAAAGTCAGCAGATTAGTCATGAAATCAAGTTATAATTCAACCCTTCTGACTGAGAAATGTTCATAATTCTTTATGCAATGAGTCGGCCACATAAATTAGTTAAGCTTTTTAGAATAGCTTTGCATTCTAGGGTTTCAATTTCTCTTGCTACTTTTTTGGTGGTTGCTAACCAGAGTTAGGAGGTTCAAGGTGTTTGAACTCATTTACATGTATATTTTAGTAAAATTCATTTTAGTAAACTCCTAGGCCTTCTTTTTCCTTGCTCAGCATCTGAAATGGACTCTAAACTTTTACCAATTCAATTCTGTCATTTTAGGAGGTTGTTTCTGTACTAATTGTGATCATGTGTTGAATTTGCTGGCTCATGCTCCATTGCAATATCTGAGGTGAAAAGTTTTGTCCCTCTTTCCCTCTACGAAGAATTCTGTTGCTGTGTAAGTGATCAAAATCCTGCCGGATACAAGGTGAGCTTTCATCCACAATATTACATGCTCCCATGGATCTTTTTCAGAATCAGCATAAAGAAAACTTATAACAATTTATTTCTTTATCAAAGTGGAAAGCCTTGATTTTAAAGCTCTTCCTCATGTTTTGTATTGATAGGTCATGTACTAATTTAAAAAGCATAGAACAAGTAATATTGCAAAGAGTAATTAATCTAGTTAAAGAATGGTATATCAACTCTTATTCATGTGGCCCAAAAGTTTGTCCAGAATTGTTGTAGTAGAAATGAACTTTCCTTTGATACTTATGCTTCTCCTTTATGAATTCAGAAAAGGAAACATTTTTGAGTGGTATTTTCCACCTCCAACTTTGGTTGAGTTATTTGGACCCGGTCTCTTGGAAAAGAAAGATGCTTGCCTGTGTGTGGAAAGCATTCATGGATAGCATCACAATAGATGCGCCTACAGCAACTTTTGTCCTTTTGCTTTACCAAATCTTTTGTATCTTGTTTTGCCTTCAATTATTTGGACTTTCTGCTATCCTGGTGTCCTGTTCCTGCATGAATGCACTCTTGGATCTTTCACTGCAACTAAGAAGGCGTGTCTCAGTCCTCTCCCGTTTTTAGCCGTTGCTCATATCTCTTCTACTTTGGTTCTTTGGTCATTTAGCCGTTGCTCATATCTCTCCTACTTTGGTTCTTTGGTCACTAAGAGAGCATGGAATATCAGCAGCAAAGGTGGATCAACGCCAATCTTCTTTAGGTTTTGTAACATCCCAAAGGTTGCACTGGTAATTAGCAAACTAAAACCATTCTAAGAATGAGGAAACAGTGGTAATTAGTAACCTATAAACTTGTTATTGGCATAAAAATAGCATACAGTGAAGCAAATGAGACACCTCTTCGATGTAAAAGCAGGGAAAAAGAGGCACAACCTTAAGTTTGTGAAATTATTTTTAGTACAACTACAAATATCCATTTTACCATCAAAAAAACTACAAATATCCATTTCTTCCTTGCATCATTCTTTTCTTCTCAATCATTTGATATATCAATGTAGATAAACTCAGCCAAAACATAAAGCTAAGTGAAATTATAGGGGAATTCTACTGTTACATCAAGGAAGGACTGAAAGTAACTTGAGCTACTCCTAGATGGCTTCTGGTGGGAAAACCAGAGAAACTCACTTTCTTCCTCAAGTTGATGGAGTGACTGCACCATGATAATTTCACTGAGAAAATCTCAGGATTGTCAACTTACCTAATCTGTTAAACTTCACTTGCTTTATGTACAAAAGATCTTGCAATAGCCTTCAGCTCCACTACGAGCTCTCTTGGAAGTAGAGGGCTCGTGACAAAGCTGCAGGATTGGCATGCAATATTTGAGAGGTCTCTGCAGTGTGATTCTTTGTCCCTTCCTTTTTCTGGAAGGCTTTGAATAGCATTCCACCACTAATTACATCAGCACTGTCATATTTGAATCCCATGGTCGTCCATATTGAGCTCTTTGCAGCTTCTTTGGGGTCATGCATCCTCAATGTTTTAGGAATCCAGGGACACCTCTCCTGGTTGCTCGGCTTAAGACTCTCTCCTTTCTCTGAATCGGTATTATCGAGCACTTCTCCTTCCCTTGAATGCTTGCCTAAGGTTGGAGAATTGGATCCAGCTCCTGAGGAACCATTGCTTGAAGAAGTTGGAGGGCAGATCCATGGGAAGCTCCAAGTGCCAGGACCCGCACAACTCCAATAAGCCGGTGCAGGATAAAAAGAGAGAGGATAGTTCGACGAAAAGAAAGCAGGAACTGGGCTCCAGGGATATGGCCAAGGTGATGATCCACTAATGTATGGGCTTTGATCTGGAACTCCTTGACAGTTTTGAATGACTGGCTCTTGCTGATTAGCACCAATTCCATCACCAGTAGAATTCGAAGCTGTCACTGAAGATCCACTCGACCGATCATCACCATTTTCCACAGCAGAAAATGGAGCCACCTGCTCTTCTGGTCGATGGAATCCATTTTGATTGCAATTCTTCATTGTCTTGTTGGCAAGATTGAATACAGAGGCCACAGATTCACAACGAGGGGTATCCAACCCGAAACTAAGAACAGTTCCATTCGGTTTTAGTGGAGGGTGATGAATTGGGTCAGGAACTTCAGGTCTGACTGTCTGGAAGGTGGCATCAGAGACCGAGATGTGGCGAAACTGGGACGCCGAGTTCTTATTCTTGCGGCGTCCAGCTCCGACGGGCACATTCCTCATTGTGCCCCCGGCAGTCCAGTATCTCTGACAGTGCTTGCAGAAATGGCGTGGCTGGTTGACATTGTAGTTGTTGTAGTAACAGAACTTGGTATCCAAGCTGCTACACCGAGGACAAGGAAGTATCTTATCAGGCCTCTTCATCATTTTCTCTTGAGAGGTACCTGTTTCATTCTTTTGTTCTTCAGGCTTTAGATTCTTCATAGCTGTAGCCGCTTGATCAGCAGAGGTTCTCAAGGTCTCATTTGCTGAGGAGGATATTGGTGGCTCACTTTTTGTTTCTAAATCCAGAGAGTCATGACCTTTGTCCTTGGTTTCATGGATGGTTGCTTTATCTGAACTACCCTGAAATTTCATAGTGGAGTTTCCGTAAGAAAGCTGCAACAAAAAGTGAAGGCCTGTTCCTGATTATTATTTTGACACAAAATCTTAAGATCATGATATATCTAATGCTGGAATTCAACATGCGTAGAATAATAGCATTCCTAACTGCACTCCAAATAAAACTCCAGTGGTCAAATCATTTCAAGGAAATCCAGTATTATTAACTTGCTATATATTGGCAATAAAACGATTTAATCTTACGATCATCAGTAAGATAGACCAAAACCCAAGATGATATTTAGTAGCTTTGTATACTAATCTGGAGCATTTAACTGAAAATACAATTTTAGTCATAAAGGATAAATAATTAACAACATGCAGCCTATGGAACATATGGTATAACTGTTAGTAGGTGACAAGGCCTTGTTGTGCATCGGAATATATCATTTATACCAGCTGAAAATTTTGTAACGGAAGGTTCTATTAGAATTGAACCTCTCAGAGACCCGAAAATTAAAAAGCAGAAATATGGACCAAAAAAAAAAAGTTCTGGTTGGACAGAAACATCCATACAAGTAAAGAAAATTAAAGTTTCTTTCTTTCTTTCCGTGAAAATCTAATGAAAGTTAAAATCCCATCTCAATCTCTAGTTTTTCTTAACCAAAGATTCACAAGAATCCATGCTACAAAACCAAAGAAAGAAATAGAATTAAAAAGCACAATCAACTAACCCCAGAACAACCGAAGCAACAATCCACCACCCAAAACATGGCAAGATCAAATCTTTCCTCGACAAACCCATCATGACATCCAATCCCTGATCAAGAACATAAGAACATAAAAGAACAAACTACCTTATCCTCCTCTTTTTTTCTGTTGTCGTCGCTGGCCGGGAAAGCAATCGTCTTGCCGAAGAGCTTGATCGCCTGGTCTCTGCTCTCTGCCATCTCCCCCTGGTTCTCTTTTATCTATAAAAAGACAAAAAAAAAGCGCTTGGTTGCCGTGTCTCTGAGGGATCTCTGGCTCGTCGTCGAGTTCTTCTTCGTTCGTTTGATGGCTTCTCCCCGTTGGTTTAACAACAGCAGAGGAGGGGAGAAGGCGGAGGGGAAAGAGCAGCACACGTGAGCAGGGGAGGATGGGAATAAGAGCCACAAGTCGGAGGTTTGTGGCCTCCGGAGGGTGTTATTTGATTCTTTCCGCTTTAATCTCTCGCCGGGTGGAAAGGGAATGGAAAACCCCCTTCAGTCCTACTCAGCACCCAATACCTCTCTCTCTATTTTATGTCTCTCTCTACACATGGCGACGACTTGTTGCTTCCACCACTCTTTTACCTCCTTCAACCACTTTTTACGATTTTCTTTTATATATATATATATATATATATATATATATGAAATTGGAGACTGACAGATAATTAACCCATTAGTTACCAACCATCTTACTGATAATAAAATAATTATGAAATTAAGTTAGATAAAAAAATGTTCTATGCTTAAAAAAGTAGCAAAAAACAGAAAAAATGAGATAAAGTTATCCTTTTGAAGAGAAGGATGGAGTAGAAGACCATAGAGATGCAGATAGGCATGGAGTTTAGAAATAAAAATGAGAAGCAATATGCTTGAAAAGGAAGTTTCGTCAATCATTAAATCTTATATACGAAGAGTGGAGAAATAGAGAATCATTTAAGGATAGTAGCAGGAAGGATATGGAGTACAGCTTCAGAGGTGCCAAAATATTCAAAGGCCACATTTACCCATTCTATAAAATTATAAAGTCAACATCTTCATTTGACTAGCTTTAAAAAATCGGTTTCACACGAACGAAATTTTGGCATGAAAGGAGTGGACCGTGAATGCCGGACATCCACCATGCGGTGGTGATGCAAGAATTGTTTCTCATCTCTCTGTTAAATGCTCATTTGTGAGAAATTTTTTTTACAACATTGATGACATGCCCGCACTTAAAGGGTAGTTTACTAATTTTCAGGATTTATGGATTTAATGGAGGAGAAAAAATTTAAAAATCAATTAGAAAATTCTAGGATCAGCTTGTGATAGCACTCTGTTTCATGTATGACAAGAGAGAAATAGAAGAATTTTCATCAAGAAAAAGATTTTTATTTTTTCTATTTTATTGAAAATACAACATTTGTTTCAGGCATGGGATCAGCTTCGCCCCCAGAAAAACTTTAGAGGATCATCACAGAATCTTGGAGCGTTTGAAATCCCTGCCGCCTACGGGAGAGGCTTAACTCAAACAGAATGGATAGGTTGGCGATTTTTTGGAGGTTAGAATCGAGTATGAAAATTTTGTTAGGATTTTTTGCCACCCTTACATTCAAAAAAAAAAAAAAAAATAATTTGTTAGGATTTCTTGTTCTATTTCCTGGAAAGCAAGGATTAGCCTCGGCCCTCGGCTGCTATGGATAAACGGTTGGAGATAGGATCCTAGCAACATTGACTACAATCCTAGATAGGATGGTTATTAATATGCAAATGTGGTAATTTGACCTTTCAATTGATATAGCTTTGTGGAATTTTTATATTGAGAAACTAGCTAGCATTACATACAAGGTAAGCTATATATTTCCTTCGTTTGGAAGAATATTTGGTGTTAGTCCAAGTATTATAAACATCATTTACAAATATGTGTGCTAGGATTGTTTGTGAATTGCAAGTGATCATTAATAAAGGGCAGGAAGTGGGCAAGGCCAGGTCAGGCTATATCCTTGTTCAAGCTCGGTCCAAATTTTTTTCAGACTTTGGGTCAGACTTAAAGCCCAAATTTTTTTGAAAGACTCAGATCCAAGCTTGGCCCTAAGCCTAGCCCAAATCCGATTGGGCCAGCCTGCGAAATAAAAATTCTTAAGCCCTCAATTATTTCAACGGCCGGCCACGACTACGACGATGCCTGCGAGTCACCTCTGAATGCCACGACCACGTTGAGGCCGACTGATGGTGCTTTGAGATCCTCCACGAGATTGACATTAAGATTATCGGAATCCAGAATGAGGGCCTTGACGAGCACCGCCTCTGCGACCTGAACAGTGAGATCAACAAACTGTTTCACGAACGCAAACATTGGGAATGCCGCATCATGGAGGTTGGGGTCCCAACTACATCAAGAACTTCACCAAGATGATCGACCTCGAGGGCAACATTGTCGATGTTCCCAACCCCAGTGGCTGCGGTCCCGACTGCCCCTATTTCAGTGTGGCAAAGAAACTCCCTGATGTCCGCAAGCTCTTCGAGAAGCCCCCCGAAATCAAGAAGCACCGCTCTCGCTACGATATCTGCAAGTGCATCAACGCCAGCTATTATGGCCACCGTGATGATGAGGACGGCATTCCGAAGAAATTGGAGGGCCTCACAGAGGTGGTCGAGTGTCATGGGAGGAGGTTGCTGAGTGGTGGAGGATGGAGCAAATCAGGAAACTGAGGCTTGGGGGTGGTGATCGAGGGAGATGGCTTGGGGGTGGTCCCTCAAGCAGGAAAATCATGGAGCATTTGCACGGTGGATAGCACGCAATCGGGAATTGATGAAATACAAACAGCAGCAGCATGTTATGCACCATGGAATTTATCCAATTAAGAGCTGGATCTAAATCTCAGACTGAATTTTGGGTTCACATTTGAGCTCGATCCGAGTCGGATCAAAGATATATCCAAATCTAGCTCGAAAAATAAACGGGTTCTATATTTAGGTCCAAGCCCGGCTTGAATTGTCTCGAACCAAGTTCAAAGTCCGACCCAAAATCGGCTCGATCTGAGTCCAATTCAGGTCCTAATCATTATGCACTCGAAATGGATATCGATGACGTAGGCATAGGTGTCACGCCCTGAACCCAACATCCGAATCGGATACGTGATGGCCGCACACTCTTTAGAGCAAGTCCTAAAGAATATGCAAGGCCAAATTAAATCATTACAACCTTATCAACCATAATATTTAATTTCAATAATAATTCATAAAACTTACATAATTACAATTAACATTCCTTCAATCCTCTGATCAGGTATCAACGGTACTCTATCTATGCATCCGCTCACTCACAAATCTATACCATAGCCAACCATGGACATCTTGTAACTCTGAGAAGAAAAAAAAGATGAATGGGTGTGAGCTTTACAGCCCAGTAAGAATTTTCATATCACACCAATATAATAATATAATCTGAAAATAAAGATAAGCAATAACACATAAAAATCAATGTTCACTGTCCAGAATACTGCAAATATTTATAGATTATCTGTTTTATCAAAAGAGATGCATTATCATCTGTTAATAAGTGAAACAATTTTATTCAACGATTATTTCATATCTTATCTTTCTATTTTCTTCTATTATCACATCATCTTTAATCCTTTTCTTTTTGACTTTGGCTTTGGACTACCAGGATCATGCGATGATCTTTTATTCGGATTGATTTCTGTGATCTTCCTCGGATCGAAATATTCATAATCTTTCTCGGATCAAAGTAGCCATGATCTTTCTCGGATTAAATCATTCATGATCTTTCTCAGATCAGATTCTACTATACATAAGCCTGTGGGGGCTGTCCCAGGCATAAGCTCCTGGCAGGCTATTCCACATGACAAGACCAGTCCAAACCATATTTCTCTTTCTTTTTATTTTTATGAAATTATAATATTTAACTTCATTAATCAATTCAAATTTTACAGTGTAATAAATATGTCATACCATATAATCATACCATCAATTGCTGATACATATGTATTAATATAACATACTCATGCTCAAAATCACATAAATAAATAACAGTGTCTCAGATATAACAAATTCATCGATCTCAAATCCAACGATGCAAAATCAATGAGATAAAACCAATGGTAAAATAACATATATAATGACGATCATGTACAGGGATTCTTATCTTTATCGATGACTGATCCAAGCACAGAAATCAATGTTCTTCTTTAATTTATGAATTTCTCTAACAAAATATTTTATTCGATATCATATGCAGACAATCATCTCTTCATAACCCTGATCAAATATAAAAATCATATATGGAGAAAATTATCCAATAATCAATCCTAATAACACAAATCTAGGATCTCTCTCAGGAATAACCAAAATTAAGATTTGTCTAAGTATCTGGATCCTCCACTGATCTATAAGACTTCAAGAGAGAGAAAATTCATGAAGAGAGAGAAAATTTTAGAGAGAGAAAGTAGAGAGAAAAAGTGGAGAGAGAATCTTCGTATCCTTTCGATGAGGCAATCATGGTCGAGATTATCAGAGGTCATATCAGGATGACTCAATATGGATTAACCATGATTGATGTTATCAATTTCGAATAAAGATCGGATCAGAATCTAATCCACTGTATGAATTTCGGAGCAATCTCAGGTCATCATATTTTCATATCAATTTTATTCTAGGATTCGTAATGAAATCAGAGAGAGAAAGATACTAGAGAGATAAAATCCATAAAGAGAGAAAGGTCTAGAGAGAGAATCTAGAGAGAGAAAATATAGAGAAAATATAGAGAGAGGAGAGAAGAAAGAGAGAGAAAGGAGGGAGAGGAGAGAGAGAAAATTTCTCTCTCTTCTTCTTCTTCTTATTTTTTTATTTTTCTCTTTCTCTTTTTCTTTTTTTTTTCTCTTTTTCTTTTCTTTTTCTTCTTTCTTCTTCTTTCTTTTTTTTTCCTTCCCACGGCCTCCCTTGGGTCGAAACAGGGGACGGACGAGGGGGGCTCCAGCTTGGCTTTGGCGAGGGCGACGGCTTCGTCGGAGGTCCGGCAGCAGGTGGAGGTGGCGGTGGAGCAAGGGATGGCCGGCAGCAAGGTTCGACCGGTGAGAAATTAAGAAGAGATCGAAAAAATAGAGAACTGTCATTTTTTCTTTTATTTTTTGATCATTGACCGATCACCGAGAGCCAATACCTTCAGGGAAGAGAGATAAAGGGATGAGGATCCTATCCTAGGGAGACGCCGCAACCGACGGCGTCGGTGGCCGAAAAAGAGAGGAAAGGGTCTGATCGAAATAGAGTAAAATAGGATTCACCCTTTTCATGAATTTTTTGACGATCTCGAAGGCCGGCGAGGGTGCACAAAGCCATGGAAAGAAGAGGAAGGAGGAGAAGGGCTTACTTCAAGCTTTAACAGCATCGTCGGCTCCAATTTCTGATGAGCACGAGTACGGGAGGTCCTGACTTCAATTAGAGAAAACAAGGAGAAAGGAGAGAGAGAGAGATCGATGATCATCGTGGGTTGTTTAGGAGGGGGAGAGAGGGTCTTATAAAGTGGAGGGGAGGTCGAATCCCCCTCGGATTCGACTTCTCCTCTGATGATTTGGATGGAAGAAGACTCCCAGCAGAAGTCTTCTTCATTCTATTTTTTTTTATATATGGACTTTGGGTTTGGTCCAGGATCCAAATGGGTCGGGCGTTATATTCTTCCCCTTTCAAATAATTTCATCCTCGAAATTAAGTTATGTCGTTCGAGATACATATTTCAAAGTATACATTCTTCATGTCATTCTCAAGCTTACGATAATGTCTTATTATTATTTATTTTTCATGATCTTGTTATAACAAAAATTATTTAAAATTTTAAATTTATCTCCTCTTATTGATTTCTCAACTTTTTGAAGAACCGTAATATTTTGGACTTGTATTAATATACCACTATTATTTGTCTAATACATTTCACTCAAAATTTATAATTATCTCAGACTATCCTTGATAGAAAAATAAATAAAGATCAAACATCGGGCACTCTTTACAATCATCGATTTCTTTCTTCTCTTGACCTTCTAACAAATTTTATATGTAGACTCTCATCTTAAGAAAATCTCAATCTTCTATATCAGTCTAAGTAATAATATTAAATTTTAAAAAAATATGAGATCTATGTCAGGACATTCTAAATTTGAACTAATATCAGAACTATCAAGCTGTTAATAAATTTGAGATATCTAGAATTTCTTGGCATTATCTACAATGAAGCAACCTACTGATAAAAATTATCCAGCTATGATCAGATTAGATCAAAATTTATAGCATCCTTTCATTATCAATAAAATCCTTCCTTATTTGCAACTAATGTATTTCATCATAATATCTTTTGATTTAAAAGATTAATATTTCTAATCAATTTAATCCATCACACTTTTGCTGCGCACTCTGATCTTAATTTATCAAATTATATAAGTCTATCAAAGATAAAAATATCCTTATATGTTAGATCAATCCAGGATAGATCCAACCTTCAAATTTTATATAAGACTTAGGGCAAAATTTTAAATTTTTTTATCTTTACTACCTTTGGGTATAGCATATAAAAATTAAATCTTGATCCACTTCCTATGTTTGAAATCATTGCATAAGTTTCATCACTCTTCAAGAATCCAATATGTCTAGAATCAATTGAAGTTAACCTTAGATTTACCTTACAATCATTTAGATAATTTCTAAATCAATCTTTCTTTTTAAAAAAATTAATTCTAACTTGACAAACTAGAAGAACTCAAGCCAACATTCTTAAGTAGAATCAACTTGATTATTTCTTATAGAGCTCTCTTCATCACAACCCTTAATATTAATCAATAAATCCATACAAAATCTTATCCCTTGTATAAGTCATTCAAAATTTAACACTAGCAAGATGTCTTAGTTCAATTTAAAAAAAATCTAAACTTTGACTTGAATAATTAATACACTTCACCATCTTTAACAATCATAAGAAAAATTAAAAAAAAAACTAATCCACAGATAGTAATACGAATTATTAAAGATTTCATCATAACCTATATATCATACTCTGACAAAATAAATTTTCTTTTTTAATTTAACAACAATATCAAAATACTTTTGATCCACTTAGAAAAATAAGCTTTTGACTTGAGATTCAATGCAACTTGAAAGATCGAGGAATCATATTCAGAATATGATATTTTGAGTAACCAAAGATTTCACCAAGATGTGTATCTCATATTCTCATAATAAATTTCAAGTATATTTTTTCATCTAAGATTGAGTTTCATATATGATCCTCTTATAGGTTCAATGCTCAAAAATATTTCTCTCTCATATGATGAAATTTCTTCTTAGACCATATCCTAATTCCTTCTAATAAATTTAAAATTTGTAATGCTCAGATAATTAACATCAAAATTAAAAAAATTATCATGATTTCCATCCATATAAGTTTAGCATTCCAAAATCATCGAGTATACTCAACATAACATATCAATACCTCCCACTTCCTTCCAGAGTCAACTCTTCTTATATTCAGGCCATCCTACTAATTGAAATCCAAGATATAACTCGTCAATTCTATTATAGATATATATGCCACTTATGTATAAATTTCATCTTAATATCTATTGATTCGAAATCTAAATATTGAATCTTCTCTTTTATATCTATCATGTTCCTCATGATTATAACCTAAGTTCAGATATCACTAAAATTATAATTCTGAATAATTATAACCTTAAACTCAAATACCATTTAAATTATATTTTCTAGTGATCATAACCTAAACTCTAATATCGTTCTATCATACCTTTAATGATCATAATCTTAAACTCTGATATTATCAATCATACTCTATTGATTATAATCCCAAAGTTTTGATATCACTTATATGACAATCCTTAGTGACCTTAAACCTGAGCTCTAGTACTATTCTATTATATTCTCTGATATCACTCTGTCACATCCTATTGATCATGCATAAAGTTTTGATATCACTTCATAATCCCTAGTGACTTAAACTTAAGCTCTAATATCATTTTATCAAATCCTAATCACTTATATCATAATCTCCAATGATCATAACCTAAACTCTGTTATTACTCTGTAATATTTAAATCACTTATATTATAATCCTTAATGATCATAACCTGAGCTCTGATACCACTTTGTCATATTCTATTGATCTTACATAAAGTTTTAATATCTCTTCATAATCTCTGGTGATCTTAAACCTAAGCTCTGATACCACTTTGTCACATCCCGAACCCAACATCCAGATCGGATACGTGATGGCCGCACACTCCTTAGAGCAAGCCCTAAAGAATATGTAAGACCAAATTAAATCATTATAACCTTATCAACCATAATATTTAATTTCAATAATAATTCATAAAACTTGCATAATTACAATTAACATTCTTTCAATCCTCTGATCAGGTATCAACGGTACTCTATCTATGCATCCGCTCACTTATAAATCCATACTATAGCCAACCATGGACATCTTGTAACTCTGAGAAAAAAAAAAGATGAAAGGGTGTGAGCTTTACAGTCCAGTAAGAATTTTCATATCACACCAATATAATAATATAATCTGAAAATAAAGATAAGCAATAACACATAAAAGTCGATGTTCACTGTCCAGAATACTGTAAATATTTATAGATTATCTGTTTTATCAAAAGAGATGCATTATCATATGTTAATAAGTAAAACAATTTTATTCAACGATTGTTTCATATCTTATCTTTCTATTTTCTTCTATTATCACATCATCTTTAATTCTTTTTTTTTGGCTTTGGCTTTGGACTATCAGGATCATGCGATGATCTTTTATTCGGATCAATTTCTGTGATCTTCCTCGGATCGAAATATTCATGATCTTTCTCGGATCAAAGTGGCCATGATCTTTCTCGAATCAAATCATTCATGATCTTTCTCGGATCAGATTCTTCTACACATAAGTCTGTAGGGGCTGTCCCAGGCATAAGCTCCTGACAGGCTATTCCACATGACAAGACCAGTCCAAATCATATTTGTCTTTCTTTTCATTTTCATGAAATTATAATATTTGACTTCATTAATCAATTCAAATTTTGCAGTGTAATAAATATATCATACCCATATAATTATGCCATCAATCGCTGATACATATGTATTGATATAACATACTCATGCTCAAAATCACATAAATAAATAACAGTGTCTCAGATATAACAAATTCATCGATCTCAAATCTAACGATGCAAAATCAATGAGATAAAACCAACGGTAAAATAACATATATAATAGCGATCATGTACAGGGACTCTTACCTTTACCGATGACTGATCCAAGCACAGAAATCAATGTTCTTCTTTAATTTATGAATTTTTCTAACAAAATATTTCACTCGATATCATATGCAGACAATCATCTCTTCATAACTCTGATCAAATATAAAAATTATATATGGAGAAAATTATCCGATAATCAATCTTAATAACACAAATCTAGGACCTCTCTCTGGATTAACCAAAATTAGGATTTGTCTAAGTATCTGGGTCCTCCACTGATCTATAAGACTTCTAGAGAGAAAATCCATGAAGAGAGAGAAAATCCATGAAGAGAGAAAGTAGAGAGAGAAAGTGGGGAGAGAATCTTCGTATCCTTTCGATGAGGCAATCATGGTCGAGATCATCAGAGGTCATATCAGGGTGACTCAATATAGATTAATCATGATTGATGTTATCAATTTCGAATAAAGATCGGATCGGAATCTAATTTACTGCATAAATTTTGGAGCAATCTCAGGTCATCATATTTTCATATCAATTTTATCTTAGGATTCGTGATGAAATCAGAGAGAAAAAGATACTAGAGAGATAAAATACATAAAGAGAGAGAAAGGTCTAGAGAGAGAAAATATAGAGAGAATGTAGAGAGAGGAGAGAGGAAGGAGGGAGAGGAGAGAGAGAGAGAGAAAATTTCTCTCTCTTCTTTTTTTTTATTTTTTTATTTTTCTCTTTCTCTTTTTCTTTTTCTTTTTTCTCTTTTTCTTTTCTTTTTCATCTTTCTTCTTCTTTCTTTTTTTTTCTTCCCACGGCCTCCCTTGGGCCGAAACAGGGGACGGACGAGGGGGGCTCCAGCTTGGCTTCGGCGAGGGCGATGGCTTCGTCGGAGGTCCGGCAGCAGGTGGAGGCGGAGGTGGAGCAAGGGATGGCCAGCGGCAAGGTTCGGCCGGCGAGAAATCAAGAAGAGATCGTAAAAACAGAGGACAGCCATTTTTTCTTTTGTTTTCCGGTCACCGGCGATCAATACCTTCAGGGAAGAGAGATAAAGGGATGAGGATTCTATCCTAGGGATGAGATGCCGCAACCGACGGCGCCGGTGGTCGGAAAAGAGAGGAAAGGATCCGGCTGAAATAGAGCAAAATAGGATTCACCCTTTTCATGGATTTTCCGACGATCTCGAAGGCCGACGAGGGGGGGTGCACGGAGCCATGGAAAGGAGAGGAAGGAAGAGAGGAAGGAGGAGAAGGGCTTACCTCAAGCTTTAACAGCGTCATCGGCTCCAATTTCCGACGAGCACGAGTACGGGAGGCCTTGACTTCAATTGGAGAAAACAAGAAGAAAGGAGAGAGAGAGATCGATGATCATCGTGGGTTGTTTAGGAGGGAGAGAGGGGGTCTTATAAAGTGGAGGGGAGATCGAATCTCCCTCGGATTCGACTTCTCCTCCGGTGATTTGGGTGGAAGAAGACTCCCAGTGGAAGTCTTTTTCGTTCCATTTTTTTTTTTTAATATGGGCTTTGGGCTTTTGGGCTTGATCCAGGGCCCAAATGAATCGGGTGTTACAATAGGTTAGTAGGACCATGTCCAGTGATTGGCATCTCTGTTTCTT
The DNA here is from genome assembly GCF_000442705.2 of Elaeis guineensis. Lineage (NCBI taxonomy): Eukaryota > Viridiplantae > Streptophyta > Magnoliopsida > Arecales > Arecaceae > Elaeis > Elaeis guineensis. Next base: position 10,901,213 of record NC_026005.2, on the reverse strand, counting down.
CATTTTATTTATTTTTTTTGTCCTTTTGGGATGTCTGGTTTGGGATATCTACTTAATAACGGTCTTGGGTCAAAATCAGATGGTCTAATGGTCCAAAGTAATAGGACGAATCCACTTGTCAGGAAGCTTATATGGCTTAATTTCTTGGCCCAACCGCTGGACCATTTTATGTACGCACACGTTTGTGCATACACAACACAAAATAGCTTGCAAACAAATTCCAAGCATCTGCAATCACTTCTATCTTTTGGAAAGATAAAGCAGATTCAGCGAATTTATGTCAAATAATTTCCGTTCTCTTTCATTTCTTCTTCCAATAGAGATACTATAAGAAAAATTATTTACTCAGGCTCTTCAAAACAGAAGATTTATCCCTCACGATTTCCGTTGAATTCTAGCCCTCTCCTCTTCACGTTTCAAGTAGAGAGAGTTGTGTACGATCATATATAATTTAACTAGCGGTCAGGACGTGAGACTTGTCCTACCAGTCATCAGAAATTATGTACTAACAAGCGGAAATTACGAAAACAGAACTAAAATTCTACATTTAGGTAATTAAAGTACGTGTCAGTTTCCTTTTCTTCAAAAAAAAAAAAAAAAAAAAAAATCAAGGGGAGTAAGGATCAACTTTCCAACGCTGATAAGCTTGAGGAAGAGCGAGCGGGGGAACGGGGTGGTGGTGAGTATATTGCCAATGGCCGCGTGGCGTCCGACCAAACTAGCATACGATCAGAGGAAGTGTCGTCACCTCCGCCTGGGTTTGATCGACCAAGAGTTATTCGGAGAGTGTTCCAGATGGTTGGCTTGAAGTGGCTCAATTGGAGGACCAAGATGGTTGATGGGAGACAATTTCTTTCGTCCGTAGATATTGAAAAGGCTATGTGAATATTCGGAAGAAAAATTGAAAAATCAAGATGCTACTCCACAACGTGAGTTAGGCTTCAATAACTCAATTATGCCAAAAAAAAAAAATTTGCTGCTCCACGATAGTGAAAAGCACATCCAACTTGATTTCTTCTTGCGGTTGTAGACAGATTGGTGCAAAAAATCCTAGACAGCACCGATGGCTCTTATCTTATATAAGTTCTATTGCTTCATAAAATTTTAATAACAATTTCTTTCATGTATATTGAAAGGCTATGAAAACAGTTAAACAAAGCCGTTTCTTTTGACGAAGAAGAAGAGCTTTGGGTGCTGCTTTCTATATTTTAGGATAATATTCTTATTTTCTGTTTTGATTTTAAAAATATATTTTTCAGTGATCCGTAATCTTCAACATAGTCAGCTCTCTTGCAAATAGCCTTTTTCATTTTTTTGTTAATAAAGATGGGTTGCTGATTTATTCCAGCCTCCCCTACTCCTCAAAAAGAAGAAGAGCTTCAACGGTCGCGTCTGCCGTGAAAACTTTGCCCTGTAGGCAAGTTTCTTGGGCGTCGACCGTTGCTGGAAGTTATCTGTCGTGAGTTACCGACGAAGTGGAAGGCTGCAGAGTTCAGCATCCCTATTAGCAGAGGCCATCACCCCCGTGGACTTTAACCGTTTAGTTTAAGGAAGAGAAGTACAACTGCCCATGCTTGAAGTCTAATTCTCAAACTGTGTTCCTATATTTCACATCAGTGCACGAAGCACTGGACTTTTGACTTAATGAAATGCTGTAATTCCCTATCCAACCATGCAGAGCAAGGGACAATGAGGAAGTCATTGGTCGGTGGAAATACTAAAGGCACCACTGTCGGCTTTGTTTCTTCCGTGAGCCTTTCCCAAGACCTCAAAAGAACTTTTGACTTGAACTAAATTGGTTGCAGTCTCGAGCTTTAAGATTTTTGGACATCACAATCTATCTGACATCATAGCCCACTCCTCGAGTGGGTTACTTCTTTCCCCCTCCATGTGGACTTGCATCCCCCCACTTCCATTCAATAATAATTTATGCCCCATTGGCCACTTTAATTTCCCCCACCATTATAACCTCATCACCCACTCCCAACTAAATATCTCATTTGTAACATGGTACACTTCCTTGCTGCTGTTCTGGATTCACCAAATACCCCTTTGTGCAACAATTACTTCTCTTGGTACACCACAAGGGTTTCATTGTCGTTCCCTACACGAGGGCAAACTAAGAATCATGTGAAGCATTTTTTGAGATGGGAATCATATGATACTTTGTTCTTGGGAACAGGAATATGACAATAAAGAGAAGAGAGTGGGAGTTAGGTAGATGTCCATTTGCATTCAGACAGGGTGTTCCTTAATTAACCTTTCTGCCTTTTGCTCGAGTGGGGACGAATGTGCCCCAGCTGGCCATTACAAGGAATTGTATAAAAGGAGACCACTGAACTTTGAATCGAGGAGCAATACATGTGACAGCAACACCTGCTTTGCATTGAGAGCTTGAGAAATGGGAAGGGCCTGCCTTCATCTACTTGTGATTCTATTGGTCTCTTGTCACCTCATCACCCCCTCCAATGCTATTCCTTCCACAAGTAATCATCTAAATCCCCCACCCCCCTTTTTTTCTTCCCTTCTTAGCTTCTTCCTTTGAACTACTTTTGGGAGGATTCTACTGAACTACTTGATTTTTTGTGTTTGATTCAGGGGTTCAAAAGCTGCTGCAGGAGATTGGAGATCTTCCATCACTTGGTGATACTTCAGAGGTACCAATAATTTCATTGAAAACCGGCAACTAAATTTTAAGTTCATTCAATTTTGACATCTTCATCTCAAGTATTCCTTCTCTTTTATCATTTCCTTCACAATTCATTTGCTTTTGTGCTTATAGAAAAGCACATAATTAGACATGCCCCTCCAAAACAGCATATCATAGAGCATCAAGTTGTAAATTCAAGCTTAATTCCTTGGTTTCTTCAGTTTTTTTTTTTTTGTTTTTTGTTTTTTACTTGAACAACGCTAATTATAAAAAATCTCATGTATCCTTGTTTCTCAGAAAGAAAAAAAGAGGAGTTTTATGAAAATATTTAGGAGAGACTCTCGCTTCCTTTGAAAATTAATTGAAAAATCTATTAGTCAGGTTGAACTTGTAGAAGAAATGATTTATTTAAGGATTTCTGTTTCCATATTTTATTTGGAAACATGGACTCGACTTCGGGATTTTTATTTTTATTTTTGTTTTAAGAGCAAAATTGTTAACTAGTCACCATCATTTCATTAAGGAAATGAAATGATACAAAGGAGAAGAGAAGGAATAAATTAAGATAGGAGAAAGAAAAAGAGCAAAATGAAAGAACAAGGAGAAGGAGGTCAACATACAACAACACACCAAAGCCCGCCCCTTCATAGGCCACCCTCACATAGCCAACAGGAATTATAGGCCTTTATGCTCCAAAAACCCCCCAGATCTAAGCTGCAGACTTTGGAAATAGTCAAAGATACTTTGGTGCCTCTATCGTATATTTTTAAACATGCATCGGCAACTGAACGTAATGGAAATATCAAGGAGAGATTCTTGTTTAGGTAGTTCTACGAACTTGACAAATCTATTAGCCATGTTGGTCCTTAGCACATGCTTATTGGGCTTTCTTTGTCTATATTTTATGTGAAAACATGAAGTAGACTAGTTCTTCATAACAATATATATTAAATATTCAAACAAGAATCAGTAAATGAACATCTTTGAGAAAGTCTTTGATATTATGTCTCTCATGAACGGTATAGTTTTTTCCTTCAAATGAAGCATTATAACAAATGCGTGAAACCATTTGCCAGATAAAAACATTAAAAATAAAAAAAGCGAAGCAATCCAGTGAAAGAAAAAGAATCTATATTTCTAAATATATATGCATTTTTTGTTGAAAATTATATATTCAAGGTAGTGGTTAGGAGTAGGTTTGAAAACAAGGGAACCATTTGCTATCTGAATCTTAATTTTCTCTCTCTCTCTCTCTCTTCTTTTCCTTCTTTAGGCTCTCATATAATTTTTGCTAAGCAAAGTGCACTAATGAATCATTGCTAATGAATGCAGATAAACATGGAAGAAGCCATATCAGAAGTTATCAGTGGCAGGATAGATTTGCAGATAAGCAACGACTATCCGGGATCTGGTGCTAACAATCGCCACACTCCCAAGCCACCTGGAAGGACCTGAGACTTTTAAGATGATTTGTTTTTTGTTAGTCAGTGCTGTAACTAGTAGTATCTTATAATCTAACAACTTATTAGTACTGAAATAGTTTAATGGAATGAATGACCCGAAGCAAGAGTAGTTGCTGTAGTAATGTGATCCGGTGTGTGGTGAAGACATGCACTTGGACACCATGTTCTGATGCTCGCCGGACTATCAGAAAATTGTAAGCATGGGAAGTTCAGGTACTTAAATATTTTAGGAAGTCTTTAATGCAAGAGAGAAGATTATAAGTGTGCCGGATTTTATTTTATTTTAATTTTTCTAAATTAAAGCCAGGGTAGGCTTGTGCATCCCAGTGGACCAGGATAGTAATTTTTTGGCTGCTAGGATGTTGAGTCTGATCTCAACGAGTCTTCACCCAATGAGAGAACTTGGATTGGCATAGGACTTTAGCCTAGCCTCTGATTGTGTTATGAAAATGAGATAAAATATAAACAAAGCCAAGCACCTCATCTAATTTTTGCGGACAGCAATCTGAAACGACTGTATGATGAATAGAGTCCAGAGGAATGAAATGGGATGATTGGTGTGGTGCACCACCATATGGTATATATGGTGCAGGGTATAATAACTCGATTGGATGAGATTTTTCTGTACTAAGAGATGCTTCAAATTGTGTAAAAGATCAAAAGAGAAGGTGATGTGTGAAGGTAATAAGAATTAAAAAGATTGGGTAATTGACACTAGAGGACCCTTCGTATAGACATACATGAATGAAAAATTTGGAAAGTTGATCTGAAATATTTGACATAAAATTTGTAGGTTCCTTACCAATACAAATGACTGGTCTGATCATGATCTTGGTAATTTACTATGCATGCATCACTAAAGAGAAAGGAAGCCAATAACATGTGGATTTTCATTTTCTAATTTTTTAAGTTTTAAATCAAATCATAACTTTTGATGGCAATGTCAGTTTCATGTTTAGTATAATTAAAACAGTCACTTGTGAATTGGGAACTATAAACATTATCATATTAATGTGTACCTCAGAACCTTAAAGATAATTTCATAAAACAGAAATGAGATGCGCAATGTTATATAGCTCAAAGTATTAGAGAATAAAAAGGCTACCAAAGTAATAAATATAAGAAAAATAGTAATATAAGATAGATACAAGGCAAGAGTTGGAAATAGATTGTCACGCCCCAAATTCGGGACATAATACGGCCATACTACCGAGGGATGGAGCCCACGATAATACAAAGCCAATCCATCATAATCATCTAAAATCCATCAAATAAAAATATTCAATTTCATTATTCATCAAATAATTGAACCAATATTGGTTCAGAGCATCTAAATCCAAAAGCAAGTACCAACTCGAATCTCGACATTCATAAATAACTATAAATCCATGATCATAAATTAAATTAAACTTTCGCTACCAAATTTTTAAGCTTGCTATGCAGATCTTCAAGCCTGAATTTTTTTCACCGGTCCTAGTCTTATTTCTCTATATAAGAAAAGAAAAATAAAAAGAATATAAGCTACACTAGCCCAGTAAGTAGAACATGTGCCTCTTTATCGAATCAAGCATAAGTTTTTCATGATAATGCAATATTTAGAAAATAACAGGTAATACAAAATAAAGTATTTCATAGAGCATATAACAAAATAAGTTATAAACTCATCATGCATGCATAAATCATGTATATTTCACAATCATGAATCATAAATCATTTTTATCATATATTCATATCATGTTTCAAAACATTGCTCACAGATATTCGTACTAAGGTCACTATTATATCCCTGACAGGATCATGTTTCTTAATCGACAGAGTTCTTAATTCATGTGCCAACTTTATACCCGCTGGCGGGGCCATGTTTCATGTGGATGCTAGCTCCGGATATCGACCTTCCCGAAGGGATTCATTCATAGCTATCTGAGAGCCTTTGAAATCTTTATATCTTTTTCTTAAAACATACATATATATAGATGAAAAAATAATAAAATTTATGCTTCATAATCATACTATTTTCATAAGACATATTCATGAAATCAATGCTCATAATAAAATATACTTTTTCATATCACATATGCTGATCCTTATTTTATGAAAAATTATGATTTCATCAATAGCGAATCTTTGCATAAAAATATGATCATTTAAAAATAAATAAAGAGCATAAGATCTACTTACCTCGTTCATCTTAGATCTTCAGACTTCGTTAGAAGAATCAGCTAATCCTATTTAAAATATCAAATCATCATCAATTTTTATTCCATAAATATAATAAGATTAAATCATAAGAAAAGAGGACTGTTGACCGGATGTGTCAGACCATCCAGATACCAGGGCAATTCAGGGCCTCTGATCTGAGGGTCAGATTTAAGTGACTTGATCAAAAAAAATTGTGAAGCACAGATTAGATCAAGATCAATCAATAGAGTTCATTAATAATGAATTTGAAAGATCCTTGATATGATCAAATGAGGTTGACATACAGCATGGATATCAAAGCAACTTCGGATCATCTTGTTAGAGTCAATATGAATCTCTAAAAGATGAAGGCATGACTCGGTATAGGATTCATATACCTTCTTAGAGAGAGAAAGTCGATCATGAGAGAGAAAGTAGAGAGAGAATCTTCGTATCCTTCAAAAGTGACAATCATGATTGAGATCATCAGAGGTCATATCAGGATGACTTAATATGGATTAACCATGATCGATGTTATCAATTTCGAATAAAGATCGAATCAGAATCCAATCTACTGCACGAATTTCGAAGCAATCTCAGGTCATCGTATTTTTATCTCAAGTTTATCCTAGGATCTATAAAGCAATCAGAGAGAGAGAATGACCCTAGAGAGATAAAATCTATAAAAAAATATAAAAGGTCTAGAGAGAGAAAATAGAGAGAGAAGCTGGAGAGAGAAGGTAAAGAGAGGAGAGAGGAAAGAGAGAGAAAATTCTCACTCTTTTTTTTTCTTTTTTTTTATTTTTCTTTTTTCTTCTTCTTCTTTCTTTTTTTCCTTTTTCTTTTTCTTTTTTTTTCTTTTCTTTTCTTTTTCTTTTTCTTTTTCTTTTCTTCCTTCTTCTCGTGGCTCACTTGGGCAAAAGCAGGGACCGTGTGGTCCCCCCTTTGGTCAGCCGATCAGGGGCAGCAGCCGGCACGATGATGGCCGGCGACAAGAGGGCGACTCTTCCGAGGCTCGGAGGGACCAAGGCCGGCGGTTGGCAGTGATTGCCGGTGCTGAAAAATCAAAGAGAAGAAGAGACCAAACAGGGGGTCCCTTCTCCGACGGAATCTGACGACACCCGTAGCCGGCAGTTGTGCACAGAGGTACAGAAAAAAAGAGAGAGAAGAGAAGAAGAGAAAGAAGGGCTTACCTCAGCCTCCGGTGACCCCGCCGGCGAGAAATTACGGCGAGCACGAATCGAGGGGCCACAGCTTCAATCAAAAAAATCGAAGAGGAAACACCGACGATCATCGATGATTGCTATGTCCTCTCACAGAGAAGAGGAGGGGGTTTCTTATAGGGCTTATCCTAGGGTCCTTCAATGGCCCAAGGACTCCGATTTCCAATCAGAATCGGAGAAGGAGAAGACTCCGATCGGGAGTCTTCTTCCCCTATTTTTTTTTTCTAGATGGGCTTCATGGGCTTTAGGCACAACAGGTCGGGTTATCACATTCTACCACCCTTCAAAAAAATTTCATCTTCAAAATTTAACGTACCTTTATTTTCAAATAAATATGGATATCTCATCTTCATATCATCTTCAAGCTCCCAAATAGCCTCTCTCTCCTCATGATTACTCCAATGAATCTTTACATATAGAATGATGCGTCGTCTTAGCACTTGCTCTTTTCGATCAACAATTCGGAGGGAAAAAACTTCATAAGTCAAGTCTTCATGAACTTGCAATGGCTCATACTTTACCACATTATTTGGATCAGGTACAAATTTTCTTAGTGGTGAAACATGAAAGACATTGTGCACTTTAGATAAATCCGATGGTAAGGGGAGTTCGTAAGCAACATCTCCTACTCGGCTCAAAATTTTAAAAGGTCCAATATATCGTGGACTAAGCTTGCCATGTCTCTCAAACCTCATGACACTTTTTGTAGGTGATACTTTTAGAAAAATATGATCACTGACCTAAAATTTCAATTCTCTTCTTTTTCTATCTGCTCACCTCTTCTGTCTATCCTGTGCTACCTTGAGTCTTTCCTTGATCAGATAGATTTTCTCTCTAGCATTCTTTTATTATCAGTAAAATCTTTCTTTATTTATAACTAACGTATTTCATAATATCTTTTGATTTAAAAGATTAATATTTCTAATCAATTCAAACCACCACGCTTTTGCTGCGCACTCTGATCTCAACTTACCAAATTATCTAAGTCTACCAAAAATAAAAATATCTTTGTATGTTAAATCAATCAAAGATAGATCCAACTTTCAGATTTCATATAAAATTTAGGATAAAATTTAAGATTTCCTTGTCATTACTATCTCTTAGGCATAGCACATCAAAATTAAATTTTCATCCACCTTCTATATTTGAACTTATTACATAAGCTTCACCACTCCTCAAGAATCCAATATGTCTAGAATTAATTTGAGTTAACCTTCGATTTATCTTACAATCATTTAGACAACTTTCAAACCAATCTTTCTTTGCAAAAAAAAAAAAATTAACATCAAAATCAGTAAAGTTATCATGTCCTTTATCCATATAGGTTTAGCATTCCAATATCATCGAATATACCCAACATAACATATCAATACCTCCCACTTCATTCTAAGGTCAACACTTCTCATACTTAGGTCAACCCTACTAATTGAAATCTAAGATATAACTCATCAATTCTATTATAGACATCATATGCCACTTATGCATAAATTTCATCATAATACCTATTGATTCAAAATCAAATTATTGAATTTTTTTTTTTATATCTATCATGTTCCTCATGATCTTGGCCTCAAGTTCACATATCACTAAAGTCACAATCCCGAATAATGATAACCTTAAGCTCAAATACCACTTAAGTATATTCTCTAGTGATCATAACCTAACTCTAATGATTATAACCTTAAGCTCTGATACTATTCTATCATATCCTAATCACTTATATCATAGTCCCCAAATGATTATAACCTAAGCTCTGATACCATAAAATGTTACGCCCCAAATCTGAGACATAACACGGTCATGCTATCGAGGGATGGAGTCCACGATAACACGAAGCCAATCCACCATAATCATCTAAAATCTATGAAATAAAAAGATTCAATTTCATTATTCATCAAATAATTGAACCAGTATTGATTCAGAGCATCTAAATCCAAAAGTAAGTACCAACCCGAATCTCGACATTCATAAATAACTACAAATCTGTGATCATAAATTAAACTAAATTTTCGCTACCAAATTTTTAAGTTTGTTATGCAGATCTTCAAGCCTGAATTTTCTTCACCGATCCTAGCCTTATTTTTCTGTATAAGAAAAAAAAAAAAAAAAGAATATGAGCTACACTAGTCCAGTAAGTAGAACATGTGCTTCCTTATCGGATCAAGCATAAGTTTTTCATGATAATACAATATTTAGAAAATAACAGGTAATACAAAATAAAGTATTTCATAGAGTATATGATAAAATAAGTTATAAACTCATCATGTATTCATAAATCATGTATATTTCACAATCATGAATCATAAATCATTTTCATCATGTATTCATGTCATGTTTCAAAATATTGCTCACAAATATTTATGCTAAGGTCACTATTATACCCGTGATAGGGTCACGTTTCTTAATCGACAGAGTTCTTAATTCATATGCCAACTTTATACCCGCTGGTGGGGCCATATTTTGTGTGGATGCTAGCTCCGGATGTCGACCTTCCCGAAAGGATTCATTTATCGCCATATGAGAGCCTTTGAAATCCTTATATCTTTTTCTTAAAACATACATATACATAGATGCAAAAATAATAAAATTCATACTTCATAATCATACTATTTTTATAAGACATGTTGGGTATAAAATAACCCCAGTCGAAGTTCGTAAGAGGCCAACCCTCTCAGGACTCTTTTGACTTCCGACCTCGTGCGACGTCTTTCTAAACTTCTCCGACCGTCCGAGCTTCCACAGTACCATCCGAACTCCTCCAGCAGTCGACCTTCCGCGGTGTCCTCCGGACTCCTCCAACGGACGAGCTTCCACAGTACCATCCGGACTCCTCCAGCAGTCAACCTTCCACGGTATCCTCCAGACTCCTCCAACGGACGAGCTTTCACAGTACCATCCGAACTCCTCCAACAGACGAGCTTCTACAGTACCATCTAGACTCCTCCAGCAGTCGACCTTTCACAGTGTCCTCCGGACTCCTCCAACGGACGAGCTCCTATCGTACCCTTCGGACTTCTCCAATAATGAGCTCCTTCAGTCGTCTATCGGACTGCTCCAAATACTCTCTGAGCTTCACTGTCAACCGATTTTCTACAGTGATCGACTACTCTCTGAATCTTTTCCAGACTTCCTCCTATCACGATCAACTTTACTTCGAGCTTCTTCTGGACTCCGTCAATGTCTGGACTTCTCCAGCAGCAGGACTTCTACAGTAACCAGACTCCATCCAAGTTTCTACAATGGTCGACCACCTTTCAAATTTCATCCGAGCTTCAACAGTAAGCGAATTTCGTTCGAACTTTCACGGCAACTAGTCTCCATCCGAGCTTCTACGATAAGCGGTCTCCATTCGGACTTTCACGGCAACCGATCTCCATCCGAACTTCTACAACGGATGGGCTCCATCTCAGTTACAACTGAGTAGTGCTGGATGCTAAGGAAGGAGTTTGAATCTTCTAGGGTCTCCACTATTATGACCTCTCTGTGATCGGCCCATGTGGTGGTGGTCATAGACCACAAGACAGGAAAGGAGCCATTGCATGGTCCTTATTGGGATATACCGACTGACCCCCGTACGTCGACTTATCCTCGGACCGGTCCGACCAACGCTCGACTCTACCTACCGGACAGACAGATGACTCCGACAATGACTGCCGACAATACCCGACCGAAGGTATACCGGTCAAACAGATCGATACTGTTTCCAACTGATCGAACGACTGAACCCATATCACTGACTTACTGTCGGGGGTGGCAGCCAACGTCCAGCTTCCACAAGGCACCAGATCAGCCGATGATGTTTCCGAGTCATCACCTGACATCCCGACAGTCGAATACCGACATATAGTCGGCCATCCCATCCAAACACTGTACAACCGCTATGGGCTGTTGTCCCGTCAAGGACATGCTGTGCGGCCGTCCTCGGGTATTGTCCTACCAAAGACATGGGTCAATTTTGATGATCTGACAACCCATATCGATTTGACAGCCTCCGACGATTTGACAACTCTCCAGTTGTCTGCACCATTAATGGCGGGACCATACCGCATTCTACTATAAAATGGGGTAAGGCAACAGTTTCGATAAGTTTTAGAAAGTTTTCTCAAGCTTTCTCAAACTCTGCTAAAATCTCATTCGAGTGCTCCATTTCTGTTGAAGCAGAGTACTGACTTGAGCATTGGAGGGTCTTGCTGGAGCACCCCCAACTTCGGTTTAGACTTTTCTTGCAGGTCCCGACGGCGGCCGTGATCCCCTCGACTCTAGCTTCTCCGGCATCGACGGAATTCTGCACCAACAAGACATATTCATGAAATCAAAGCTCATAATAAAATATATTTTTTCATATCACATATGCTGATCTTTATTTTGTAAAAAATTATGATTTCATTAATAGCAATTCTTTGCATAAAAATATGATCATTTAAAAATAAATAAGGAGCATAAGATTTACTTACCTCATTCATCTTAGATCTTCAAACTTTGTTAGAAGAATCAGCTAATCCTATTTAAAATATCAAATCATCATCAATTTCTATTCCATAATATAATAAGATTAAATCATAAAGAAAGAGGACTGTTGATTGGATGTGTCGGACCATTCAGATACCAAAGCAATTTAGGACCTCTGATCTGAGGGTCAGATTTAAGTGACTTGATCAAAAAAAATTATGAAGCACAGATTAGATCAAGATCAATCAATAGAGTTCATTAATAATGAATTTGAAAGATCTTTGATATGATCAAATAAGGTTGACATACAGCATGGATATCAAAGCAACTTCGGATCATCTTGTTAAAGTCAATATGAATCTCTAAAAGATGAAGGCATGACTCGATACAGGATTCATAGATCTTTTTAGAGAGAAAAAATCGATCATGAGAGAAAAAATAGAGAGAGAAAGTGGAGAGAGAATCTTCGTATCTTTCAAAAGTGACAATCATAATTGAGATCATCAGAGGTCATATCAGGATGACTTAATATGGATTAACCATGATCGATGTTATCAATTTCGAATAAAGATCGGATCGGGATCCAATCTACTGCACGAATTTTGAAGTAATCTCAGGTCGTCATATTTTCATCTCAAATTTATCCTAGGATCTATAAAGCAATCAGAGAGAGAATGATCCTAGAGAGACAAAATCCATAAAAAAAGATAAAAGGTCTAGAGAGAGAAAATAGAGAGAGAATTTAGAGAGAGAAATTGGAGAGAGAAGGTAAAGAGAAGAGAGAGGAAAGAGAGAGAAAATTCTCTCTTTTTTTTCTATTTTTCTTTTTTTTCTTCATCTTCTTCTCCTTTCTTTTTTTTCTTTTTCTTTTCTTTTTTTTTCTTTTTTTTTTTCTTCCTTCTTCCCGTGGCTCACTTGGGCAAAAGCAGGGATCGTGTGGTCTCCCCTTTGGTCGGCTGATCAGGGGCCGCAGCCGACACGGCGGTGGCCAGCGATAAGAGGGCGACTCTCCCGAGGCTTGGAGGGACTAAGGCCGACGGTCGACAGTGATCGCCGGCGCTAGAAAATCAAAAAGAAGAAGAGACCAAATAGAGGATCCCTTCTCCGACGAAATCCGATGACACCCATCGCTGGCAGTTGTGCACAGAGGCACGAAAAAAAGAGAGAGGAGAGAGGAAGAGGAAGAAGGGCTTACCTTAGCCTCTAGGGACCCCATCGATGAGAAATCATGGTGAGCATGAATCGAGGGGCCGCGGCTTCAATCGAAAAAATCGGAGAGAAAATATCGGTGATCGTCGGTGATTGCTATTTCCTCTCATAGAGGAGAGGAGGGGGTTCTTATAGGGCTCATCTTAGGGTCCTTCAATGGCCCTAGGACTCTAATTTTCAATCAGAACCGGAGAAGGAGAAGACTCCGATCGGGAGTCTTCTTTCCTTTTTTTTTTCTGGATGGGCTTAATGGGCTTTAGGCCCAACAGGCCGGGTTATCACATGGATTAGGTTAGCCTGGGCTATACCTATACTCGAATATAGCTAGAAAATTTTTTTAGGCTTCAGGTTAGACTTAGGATCGAAGGTTTTTTGAAAAATTTAGATCCAAGTCTGATCAAACCCTAAGCCAAGGCCTGACCAAAATCTGATCGGGCAAGCCAAATAACCCATTTGGGCCAAAAATTGGGTGGTAGCTATAACCTTCAACTACCACTGTCAACATCCGCTGCCCGTAAGAATGCAATTAGAGGATCCAGAGTCTTATAGGATCATTTGAATCCACCACCATCCTTTTAAACTAGGGTGCCAATCCCAACAACAAAATTTAGAAACTTCTGCCTTAGATTCTGTCAATCCTATCCTAAAATTGCTATTCATCAGTCCAATCCAACCGATCCCTAAATAGTGTTCGAAATTAGGTAGGGATCGGATTGAGAGCATACTGAAGTCATAGAGGTGAGAAACCTTGGGATCAAAGATGGACTTGCGAATGGCAGTGTGGTCAATGTTGGCAACGTGCCAACCTTGGCTTCCTCTTGCAACTACTCATCCTCCATCGCCATGGTAGTCGTTTCCCCCGATGGCGAAGTCTGAATCTTGCCTTTGCTTACTTGGATTGATGACTAGCTATCAGAGGCGATGGATTGGTGGAGGTCGAGGACATGAAGGTGGATACTCGAAGATGTCAAGAGAGGGCCTTAGTTGATCAAAGATTTTTAGGGGATGTTTGGTTCGCTACCGGAATCAGAATGGCTAAATTTCTCAAAGTGTTTGGTTCGTAATCAAAATCAGAATCAGAATAGAAATTTGAATCTTTAAAAAAAATAGAGAGATTTAGTTTTAGGTAGATTGAGTCATTCTCATTCCACTTCGGAATCGAAGTTGAAATGATGCTCCTTACAACCAAATGATTGGAATAGAAGTCATCCATTCTTATTCTGATTTCAGACCCCAATTCTCCCAATCAAACATCCTCCTAAGGGCAGGTTCTTTCAAGGATAAAAGATTTATCCAGAAATCTATATTTTTCTGAGTAAATATTTTCTAGACAATATTTAGATAAAAAAATAATTTATCCAAGTTCTTTTATGTACTAAAAAATGGCTTGTGAATCTGTTACCCATATTTTTTATATTACTAATTTTTTGGATAAGTTGCTAAGATCTATCCATATTTCTCATAATATTTTTTATTATAAATATTTTTATATATAATAGCATAATATGATTTATTATATTATATTATTTTTATATATTATTATTATATTATTATATTACATCATAATATAGTATAATATAATATAACACATATTATATAATTTATTACATATAATAATATAATATATCATTATATTATTATATTATAATATATTATAATATGCTAATATATAATAATATATTATATTATTATATTATTTTAATATATTATAATAATATGATATATTATATTATATTATAATAATTTATTATAATATTATAATATAATATTTTATATCATATTATCATACTATATGATAATATATTATATTATATTATTATGATTATTATATTATATTATATTATATTATTATTATACTGTCACGTCTCAAATTCGAAACATAATACGATCATGCTACCGAAGGTTACAGCCCATGATAACTTGTAGCCTATCCATCATAGTCATCTAAAATCTATTATAAATAGAATATAATAAAATTTTTAATTTCATTATTCATCATATAATTAAATCAAATTTAGTTCAGAGCATCTAAACCCATAATCAAATACAATCTAAGTTTTAAAATTTATAAATAAATAAATATAAGTCTATGATCATAAAATAAACTAAACTTCTACTATAAAATTTTCAAGCTTGCTATACTGATTTTCAAGCTTGGATCCCTTTGTCGGTCCTAACCTTATTTTTTTGTATAAAAAAAATAAAAAAAAATATGAGCTACACTAGTCCAGTAAATATAACCTGTGCTTCCTTATCGGATCAAATGTAAATTTTTTTCATGATAATATAATATTTAAAAGATAAAAATATTATAAAAATAAATATTTTATAAAGTATATAATAAAATAAATCATAAATCAATCATGGATGCATAAATCATGAATATTTTATAAATATGATTCATAAATCATTCTTATCAGATATTCCTATCATATTTTAAAATATTACTCTCAGATACTCATGCTAAGATCACTATTATATTCATGACAGGATCATGTTTCTTAATCAACAGAGTTCTTATTTCTTATACAAACTTTATACCCATTGGCAGAATCATGTTTGGTGTGGATGCTAGCTCCAAGTATCGACCTTCCCATAAAGATTCATTCATATCTATATGAGAGCCTTTGAAATCTTTAAATTTTTTTTCAAAAACAAACATATACATAAGTGAAAAAGCCATAAAATTCATACTTCATAAATATGCTATTTGCATAAAATATATTTATGAAATCAATGGTTATAATAAAACATACTTTTTCATATCACATATGCTGATCTTTATTTTATAAAAAATATGATTTCATCAACAATAATTTTTTGCATGAAAAATATGATTATTTAAAAATAAATATGGAGCATAAGATCTACTTACCTCGATCATCCTAAATCTTTAGACTTCATAGGTAATCCTATTTAAAACATCAAATCATCATCAATTTCTATTCGATGAATATAATAAGATTAAATCATAAGAAAAGAGGACTATTGATCAGACGTATCGGACCATACAGACATCAGGGCAATTTAGGGTCTCTGAGTTGAGGATCAGATTTAAGTGACTTGATCAAAAAATCGTGAAGCACAGATTAGATTAAGATCAAGATTAATCAATAGGGTTCATTAATAATGGGTTTGAAAGATACTTAATATGGCCAAATGAGGTTAACATACAGCACGGATATCAAAGCGACTTCGGATCATCTTGTTGGAGCCAACATGAATCTCTAGAAGATGAAGGCATAGCTCGGTACAAGATTCATAGATCTTCTTATAGAGAGAGAGTCGATCATGAGAGAGAAAGTAGAGATAGAAAATGAAGAGAATCTTCGTATCCTCAGAAGAGACAATCATGATCGAGATTATCAGAATCATATCAAAATAACTTAATATGGATTAACTGTAATCAGATGCTATAAATTTCGAATAAGGACTGGGTTGGGATCTAACCTACTGCATAGATTTCGAAGCAATTTCAGATCATCTTATTTTCATCTCAAGTTCGTCATAGGATCCGTGGTGCAATTAGAGAGAGAAAAAGAGAAAGAGTAGAAAGACCCTAAAGAGAAAAGGAGAGAGATAGGAGAGAGAGAAAATCCTTTTCTCTCTCTCTTTCCTTTTTTCTTTTCTTTTCTTTTCTTCTCTTTTTCTTCTTCTTTCTTTCTTTTCTTGGCTGAACAGGGAGGGGTCAGGGCCGCGGCCAGTGGTTCTTGGCCAGAAGATCGATGGTGGACCATGGCAGTAGGTGGCCAATGGCAGGTGGCGGTAGTGAAGAAAGGGTCGGCCGACGGTGGGGCCAAATGACAAGAAAATCAAGTGAAGAATTTCAGAAAATAGGGGATTCGTCCTTTTTCATATTTTTTCAATCAATGGTTGATCACTGACGGTCGAAACCTTCGGGGAAGATAGCTGATAGGTTGGGGGTAAAGATCCGAAGGTGTGGCATCACGGGTGGTGGCATCGGTGGCTAGAAAGAGGAGAAATAAGGCTCTTCCAAACAGAAAAAAATAGGCCCTTGGTTCATATGGCTTTTCCAATGGATCCGACAGTCGATGGCCATATACAAAAACATGGGAAGAAGGGAAAGAAGGAGAGGAAGAGAATTTGGGGCTTACCTCGTGCACCGGTAGAGTGAAAAATTTAGGCATACATGGTGAGGGTGTCCACAGCTTCAATGGAAGAAAAGAGAGATAAAGAGGAGGGAGGAAGGCTGCTGTTCGATGTTGATTGCTAAG
Organism: Elaeis guineensis; assembly: GCF_000442705.2. Lineage (NCBI taxonomy): Eukaryota > Viridiplantae > Streptophyta > Magnoliopsida > Arecales > Arecaceae > Elaeis > Elaeis guineensis. Next base: position 10,883,806 of record NC_026005.2, on the reverse strand, counting down.
GACGGAGAGGGGGAGATTTATAGGTTAGAGAGGAGGCTGAATCCTCTTCGAATTTGACTTCTCCTTCGATGATTTTGGATGAAAAATGACTCCCAGCAGGAGTCTTCTTCGTTTTCTTCCTTTTTTTTTCTTTTTCTTTTTAGGTTGCTTTGAGATTTGTATGATAAAAAAAAAATAGGTTGTCATATTCTACCCTTCTTGAAAAAAAAATCATCCTCAAAACTTGCTTGCTTGTTTCGATGAATAATTCAGACTTAACTTGCAATAGCTCATATCTATCGTATTATTCATATCAAAAACAAACTTCCTCAATAGGAAAACATGAAAAACATTATGCACTTTAGACAATTCTAATGGCAAAGCTAGTTTATAAGAAATATCTCTACTCTATCCAAGACTTCAAAAAGACCCAACATATCATGGACTTAGCTTGTCGTGCCTCCCAAACCTCATGACATCTTTCTATCCATGAGATAATGAATTTCTTTGATCTTTTAATCTTTGCTTAAAATATCATAATTCTTTGCTTATGAAATTGTTTGCTTTTGATTATTTCATATGAAAATCATAATCGACTCTATCTATTCTTAATAAAAATAAAAGAGTTTGGAGCAATAGATGCTTACCATAATTTGCAACCTTCTTTATCCTTTTAACTTCTTGCATGATGTAACAGTTGAACTCTTATCATAAAAAATCTTTAAATCCATTCAAACAACTAGAGTAATAATATCAAAGCTAAAAAAAAAAGATATCTGTATCTGAAGCATTCTACATCCAAACTATATCAAAAAATATCAGTCCACTAATCTTAAACTTAAGATGCTTTAAATTCTTCTGATCATTACTAATAATAAAAGAATCAATCATCAAAAATAGTACTGCAATATCTAGATGAGCCCAAAAATCAACAAGCTTATCCTTTCATTTGTCAATGATAATCTTTTTTTTATTAAAAATTAAGTCTCCATTCATAACACTTATTGTGTTAGAATTAGTATTTTTAGCCAGTTTTAATATAATTCAACTACTATTTTGTTGCGCACTTTAATCTGAACCCATTGAATCCTATAGTGCTATCAGATAAATGCTTGACAAGAATATCATTTTATATCAGAATCTCAAAAGATCCAACTTTCAAAGTTTTGATAGATTTTAAACAAAATTTTTAAATTTTTTTATCTTTTATTATGCCTCAAGCATAACACATCAGAATTAAATCTTGATCTGCTTCCATATTTGAAGCCCTTATATAAGCTCCATGATTCATCTAAAACCTCATAAATCTAAAACTAATTGAAATAAATAAGTTAACCCTATATTCACTTAACAATCAATTAGATAGCTACAACTAATATTCCTTTGTAAAAGCATTAACTCTAACTCCAACAAACTAGAAGATCTCAAGTCAACATCCCTTATAAATCAAATCAACTCGATTATTTCTCTCAGAGCTTCCTTTATTAGGACCCTTAGCATCCATCAATAAATTGACATAAAATCTTGTCCCTTTCATCTTAAAATTCATTTAAACAAAATTCAACAATAGCAACATATCTTAAATCAGCTCAAGAACCTAAATTTTAACTTAAAATAATTAATAACCTCACTATCTCCAACAAACAAAAGAAAGATAAAGTAATCCAGTTTATAAATAGTAATATAAATTATTAAAAATTTTACTAGAATGTGTATGTCATGCTCTCATAATAAAATTCAATTCACCAATGGAATCAAATATATTTTTTATTTACATGTGAGTTTCATACATGATTCTTTTGTAGGCTCAATGCTCGAAAAATATTTCTCTCCATATGATGTAATTCTTTCTTAGGTCACATCTTAAATAACTTCTTTTTAAAAATTATAATGATCAGACAATCAACATAAAAAAAAATCATCGAGATCTTCACCCATATCGAGTTTAGAGTTCTCAAAACTATCTAAATAATGGAACAAGTATACACAATACAGCAAAACCATTAGTACAACATCTCATATTCAAAGGTCAACATCTCTTAAACTTAGGTCACCCTACTTATTGAAATCTAAGACATAACTCATTAGTTCTATTATATACATCGTATGCCACTTATGTAGATATTATATCATAATATCTATTAATTTGAAATCCAATCATGTTGTATAATTCTAATCTACATCAATTCTTCTATATTCTTTGTCTGTCATCTCTAGGAATCACAATCCTAAGCTTAAGGTCTATCAATGATCAAACCTATTGCTAAACGTTATGTTCTATCCATTATCAAACCTATTGCTCTGATACCATAAAATGTCACGTCCCAAATTCAAAACATAATACGGTCATACTACCGAGGGTTACAGCCCATGATAACATGAAGTCTATCCATCATAGTCATCTAAAATCCATTATAAATAGAATATAATAATAGATTCAATTCTATTATTCATCATATAATTAAATCAAATTTAGTTCAGTGCATCTAAATCTATAATCAAATACAACCTAAGTTTTAAAATTTATAAATAAATAACTACAAGTTCATGATCATAAAATAAACTAAACTTCTGCTATAAAATTTTTAAGCTTGCTATGCTGATCTCCAAGCCTGAAACCCTTTATCGATCTTAATCTTATTCCTCTGTATTAAAAAAAAAATATGAGCTACACTAGCCTAGTAAGTAGAACCTGCGCTTCCTTATCGGATCAAGCATAATTTTTTTTTCATGATAATATAATATTTAAAAAATAATAAATATTATAAAAATAAATATTTCATAGAGCATATAATAAAATAAATCATAAATTAATCATGGATGCATAAATCATAAACTTTTCATAAACATGATTCATAAATCATTCTTATCAAATATTCGTATCATGTTTTAAAATATTACTCACAGATATTTATGCTAAGGTCACTATTATACCTATGACAGGATCATATTTCTTAATCGACAGAGTTCTTATTTCGTATGCCAACGTTATATCCATTAACGGGGCCATATTTCATATGGATACTAGCTTCGGATGTCGACCTTCCTATAGAGATTCATTCATAGCTATCTGAGAATCTTTGAAATCTTTAAATCTTTTTCTTAAAATAAACATATACATAAATATAAAAGTCATAAAATTCATACTTCATAAACATGCTATTTTCATAAAATATATTCATGAAATCAATGATCATAATAAAATATACTTTTTTATATCACATATGTTGATCCTTATTTTATGAAAAATTTGATTTCATTAACAATAATTTTTTGTATAAAAAATATAATTATTTAAAAATAAATAAGGAGCGTAAGATCTACTTACCTCGATCATCCTAAATCTTTAGACTTCACAGGTAATCTTATTTAAAATATCAAATTATTATCAAATTTTATTCAATAAATATAATAAGATTAAATCATAAGGAAAGAGGACTATTGATCGGACGTGTCGAACCATCCAGACACTAGGATAATTTAGTATCTTCGAGCTGAAGGTTAGATTTAAGTGACTTGATCAAAAAATTATGAAGTACAGATCGGATCAAGAGCAAAATCAATCAATAGAATTTATTAATAATGGATTTGAAAAATACTTGATATGGCCAAATGAGGTTGACATATAGTACGGATTTTAAAGCAACTTTGACTCATCTTGTTGGAGTCAACATGAGTCCTTAGAAGATGAAGGCATGACTCGATACAAGATTCATAGATCTTCTTATAGAGAGAAAGTCAGTCATGAGAGAGAAAATAGAAGGAGAATCTTCGTATCCTCAGAAGAGACAATCATGATCGAGATCATCGGAGATCATATTAAGGTGACTCAATATGGATTAACTGTGATCAGATGCTATAAATTTTGGATAAAGGCCGGGCTGAGATCCAACCTATTGCATGGATTTTGAAGCAATTTTAGGTGATCTTATTTTCATCTTAAGTTCGTCATAGGATCCATGGTGCAGTTAGAAAGAGAAAGAGAGAGTAGAAAGACCCTAGAGAGAGAAAGAGAGGGAGAAAATTCTTTTCTCTCTCTTTCTTTTTTTTTTTTCTTTTCTTTCTTTCTTTTCTTAGCCGAACAGAGGAGGGATCAGGGCCGAGGCTGGTGGTTCTTGGCCAGAAGACCGATGGTGTACCATAGCAGCAGGTGGCCGACGGCAGGTGGTCGTAGTGGAGAAAGGGCCGACTGGCGGTGGGGGCCGAACAACAAGAAAATCAAGTGAAGAATTTCAGAAAATAAGGGATTCACCCTTTTTAATATTTTTTCAGTCAATGCTCGATCACCGATGGCCGAAACCTCTGGGGAAGGTAGTTGATAGGTTGGGGGTAAAGATCCAGGGGTGTAGCACCGAAGGCGGCGGCGTCGGTGGTCGGAAAGAAGAGAAATAAAGCTCGACCAAATAGGAAAAAATAGGGTCTTGATTCATATGGCTTTTCCGATGGATTCGATGGTCGATGGCCATATGCAAAAATATGGGAAGAAGGGGAAGAAGGGAAGGAAGAGAGTCTAGGGCTTACCTCGAGCTTCAACAGCTTCTTCGGTGAAAAATTTAGGCAGACATGGTGAGAGTGTCCATAGCTTCAATGTTAGAAAAGAGAAAGAAAGAGGACGGAAGAAGTCTGTTGTTCGGCATCGATTGCTATGAACGAAGAGGGAGAGATTTATAGGTTGGAGGGGAGGCCAAATCCTCTACGGATTTGAATTCTCCTCTGATGATTTTGGATGGAAGAAGACTTCCGCTGGGAGTCTTCTTCGTTTCTTTCCTTCTGTATCTTTTCTATTTCTTTTTAGATTGCTTTGAGATTCGTGCAAAAAAATCAGATTATCACATATACGGTTAAGGATATATTAAAAATGATTTAAAAGATTATTTTTTTAATTAATAAAAAAATAATTTAGCCATCCCTTAGATGGGTTAGAATTTTTTTTTAATTGATAGATAAATACTATCCATGAAAAAATAATTTATTCATCTTGAAAAATATGAGAACATAAATAAGTTGGTCAATAAGAAAGTTGACTAATTTTTTTATGATATTTATCCATAAAAAAATAGATTCCAAGGGATCGGGAGTATTTGGGACTTCAAGAGAATTATTTTTCAGTTTTGTCGGATGTCACCGAAGAGGTAGGACTTTGAGAGAATTAGAATTTAGAGCCCAACAAAGCCAAACACAGATGAATCCAATCTTCCACTGGAACTTGCAATGGGTCCGCTGTAGTTAGACCGCATAAGTGATGTAACTTTTTTAGGCCAACTCTGCGGCCGTATATCTGGCTGGTTCCAAGCTTGAATTCGAGTTTAAGCTCACGGTTGCCTCGAGCCAAGCCACATAACTACCCAGACTTGGCCTAAAAGGTTTATGGGCTCTAATTTTGAGCTCAAATCTGACCCAAACTTAATCAATCCAAGCCCAAATCTAACCTTCTGGCCAGCCGGTCCCATTTTCAGCCCTATGCAAGGCAAATATAGAAAAGATAGAGTAAAAAATGACTATATTACGGAAGTTACATGAGTTGCAAAAGTTAAGAACAAAATAGTGTATAACTAATGGAGATGATATTGGTTGGATATACAGAAGATTAGGGTGAGCTTCATTAAGGAGGGATGCTATTTAAGGTTGTAAAGTAAAAAGAAAAAAAAGTAATATTAAGGATGCAAGTTGTGACAAAGTACATGAAAAACTTGAAAAATACTTCAATTATAATTCCACATAAGAATGATTAGGTGAGTAAGGATTTATAAAGATGTCCAGATAGTGACAACAAGGCTTGTTTGGTTATGATACATAACCAAAAAAAAAAACATGCTATGGGTGCACAACTGATTGAGCAATAATTTGTTTTAGAAAAATATCAATGGTCTGTAACATGTCTTGTACACGTTCTAAGTTCTAGCAGAAAAGATAAGCTTATACGTGAGACGATTGGGTTCTCTTGTCTTTTCATTTTTACTTTTCTTTCTTTCGTTTATTTTTTCCCTCCTTTTTTTTATCCATTTTGTTCCTCGTAAAGTATGGGCTGATCTTTTATGCCCTTTATTTTAAAAAAAAAATTCAAAAAAATCATCAAAGTTAATATGGACTATTTTGACACTACAGATATCTAGATGGATCATTAGATTCGATATAAATCATTTTGATTATATTCAGAAAGATCATCAAATTTAATATGAACTACTTTAACCACTACTAATAGGGCTTGACAAGATCCAGAAGTAAGATTTACTATATTGGAAAGTCCAATCATACGTCAAATTTTCAGAGATCATAACTTGATCATATGATGCCTAAATAAGATAATTTTTTTAAAATTAGATAATTTTATATAGCATCAACCTCATAGAAGATTAAAATAGGCCGAAATTCTATCATTTGATCTTTCAGAATAGACTAGTCAAATCGAAATATTTTTTTGAGAAAAATTTATCTGGACTTATCTTCCAATTCAAGAAAAAATAAATAAAGCGACAACAAGCAAAGTTGATATAGAAGTCAAAATCTATCTTCTATAAAATTTTATTTTTTTTCATTTTTTTCTTACTAGTTATATTTATTGCTGAAAAGTTAGTATTATTCGAACTACTAAAAGAATTCAATCCAAATCGTACATTGATGGATCTCATTATTATAAATAGAAAATATATATTATAATTTTGATTCATCAATTGATCGTTAAGGAACGACAAAAGGACTAACACCCTACTTTTCTGCTGATTTTTTATCTTTTTATAAATTATTTTGGGAGATATGAGTTGGGCAGATGGAATCTTTCTTCTCCCTTATTGAATCAAAACTAATCATATACAGAGGAATGAGAAAATATTTCTCTAATATCAACTAATAAGAGAGGAGATGTTTGTCCCAATAGTCACAGCATTTTACTCAGGAAACAAAAGCTCTGTATTCGAACGGGGGAGGGTGCAGTGGTAGGTATTTCGGCATGGGTAACTAAAGTTCAACAGGATGCCCTTCCCTTTCTTTCAAATCAAAAAGAAAGAAATAAAGAGTCTATTTTTTTATTTTTGATATTTTGCTAGTTATTTATAGTACAATAATATTTGAAAAAAATATTATTTTTTAAACATATTTAAAAAATGATCAAAAAAATCATAATAATTCAAATAAAACACTCCCTGTTAACTCTATTTTAACTCATGGATGAGGTTAAACTTACTATGATGTAGAAAATTTTATGCATACTCTAACTAATGTATTAGTTTTGTATAGAATAAAATATGAACCTTGCATTTTTCATATATTTTATATCGGGGTACTTTAAATAAAAATAAAAAACAAATTAATTTATAAATAAAGAAAAGTGTAAGTTTGCTCTTTTGCATCCATAGCAAAGTTCATAATTAGGTTTATGTAATTTTGAAGAGGATTTAACCGACGGTGCGCTTTGTGTGTTTTCTTGGTTTGTTATATAAATATGAATCAAGAAAGAGGGTTTCCGCAAACATGAAATAAAAATTAATACATGGATCCCTAAGCGGACCTTTTTCCTCCTTTTAAGGCACGTCACCTGTGGGGGGTTCGGTAATAGAGCTCGGCCTAGGGCTCGGTGCCCACGTATCATGAGCCGGGAACATCTAAAAAGACTCGATTTTTCGGAGCAATCCCAAGAATTCGATCACCTTGCGGTTCCCCAATTGATGGATTCCCGCGTCCTTCCATTCCATTTCAATCCCATCAGCCGAACCCCGTCAAAATCCCGTTTGGAAAAAATGGCACCTTTGAAAGGTGATTTTGTGCTCCTATTCGTCATGGGGTTGCTCCGTTGGCAGTGGCATGGAGGCCAAAAGAGGCTCCAAGATGTGAAGAAATAAAAGAATAGAAAATTGTGGGGGATTTGAGATATTAGAGGTTGGACCTTTTTGGAGATGATATATCACAAGATTACGTGAACCATCTATGCCGGAAAACACAGCAACAACCTTCCTAACTTTTTTTAGCATGATGTTACATCATTTGATATTAGTACATTACATTCTGTTTTAATGTACTTGAATCTTGTTCATCATATCCTGCTAATTATGCTCTAATCATGTCATGGGATTTATTTTGTGATATTACGAATCTTGTTTATCCATATTTTTAGTCAAAAGAAGGAATTTTGGTATGTAAGATATGCTGACGGCTCATTGTTTGCTATTAAAAAGAGGCCGGAGTCTGATAGGATAAGCCAAAGCTTTCATGACTGAGCTCTAACTCTTATCAAAAAGCTTGGAACTCATCCACAAAGTTGGTAAACCCTGCTATATTATAGTCTTAGGAGTACTTGTCTTGATTCTTTCAGACAACATCTTACATATGAAAGCACTCATGAACAAAAAATCCTCAAAAACCAAAGAAAATGTTCAACCTTGAGGAAGTACCTCCCCTAGGAATATGCCCAACAATGGATAATGTTTCTTTTTGAACAGGGCAATAGATAAAATTTGACAAGGCAATTTATGTCAAGAAGGATTCATTTGGATTCTTTATTTTAATGTACCAAATTAGCTGTGTGATTTCACCGTCACTCTATAGTCTAGCATGGTAGCAAGGTTCAGTGTTGGCGCAGGAATTTAGATTTGTCTTCTGGTCTAACTTTTCAAATGAGTCAGTGAAGCATGATGCAGGGCATTGACACATACATGATACATATAATCAAACTAATTTTTTGGAAATTTGATCTCGGAAGAAAAACTAATTTTTGGAAATTATGATTTATTTTACGTTTAAGAGGTCATGACTTGATTTGGATATCTTTTTTTTTTTTTTTTTTGAGTGAGATTTAGATATCAATTTGGTCAACTAGAATCACGTCTGAAATAGTGAATAAGAGCATTTTAGTTTATTGTTACTGGGAATTATTTTTACATTGCGACATTCATTTTAGAGGTCTCACAACTTGGATTGCACTTTTTGATGAAAACTTGGATTGTATTTCAGTCTGCTTCTTTAGCTTTTAATTTTCAATCCATGCTGAATCACGTCTCCTTCCCTCATTATCTGGTTATCTCCAAGTGCGGAGAATCTTAGATAGCTGCTATGAGTTGCATAGGCTTAAGATCTACAACTTATGAGGTAAGTTTTCCATCTGGCCGAACAATCCTTTTAGGTTTAAGGGCAAGCCTCTATCTTACCTGAAGTTACCCTAGCTAGGAATTTGGCACCAATTTGTTAGTGGTGAAGTCTTGTTCAGAGCCTGTACTAGAAAATTCTCACAGCTTGATGTATCTATTTCAGTCATTCAGTGCAAATTAAGGTTAAGGGAATGCTTAAAATTGCATGCAACTTTGCACAGAACATCTGAAACCTACCACATAACACTGAAGAGGGGAAATTTGGGGACTTTCTATTTTCTTGCTTTGAAAATTCTTTCAAATAGATGTGTTCTAAGCAGTTTAGTCATGGTGTTAATGGTTAGCCTGAATGAAATATCACTCATTTCACATCATGTATCTAAGCTGTTCCTGCTAAAATTTCTTCTGTTCCTAAATTCTCCTGTTATCAACAAGACTTCTGCTGATTTTGTAGTAATTAAGGTGGAGCCTTGACTCTTCCTTTATCTCAAGAGAAATAGCACCTAAGTAATTACCTCTATATAACAACAATCAAAAAAAAAAAAAAGTAAATCTTCACATTTATATGCAGCAACATATTGCCTCCTAATACAGTGTTTCTAGACCTCTGATTGTGATTCATAGATTTTACTTTTATGGGTAAGCAATATAAATCCTGATTGGGCTTCAATTCTTTGAAGGCACTTAACAAATATCGATTTCTGAGCTCATTTTGGTGCAGTTGACAAAATTAATGATCCACAGATCAGGAAGGAGGAAAAATGTTGAAGGAGGAGCACCACTTGGTAGGTTACGAAATCCTGCATTACTATTGTATGGTGACTATTTGCATCGCCTGTTCTCTAAGAGAGCATTTTATGTTATGTCTTGTAGGGTTCGGCCTTATGTCCTGTTGAGCAATGCCAGCTTAAACATTTACTGATTAATTCATAACCAAAATATCCAAGAACCCACCAATTTCTCTTACTCTGTGAAATGGCTCATGGCAGTTAGAAAAGATAAATTTGTCTATATCAAACCTGTATAAATGTGACACACCAATTTCATGGAGATTATGTTTGCAGGATGTGTTGATGAAAAAGGACAGTTCGGATGGTGTATTAGATAATTAGGGGTGATCGTTGTGAATGGATCCAATTATAAGGAAGGCATTCTACTATGGTTTCTTTCCTTGTTTCCCTGGTCCTTATTTCAAGATAAACTGTGCTTACCAGAGTGGCTTCCCACAGATAGAGGCCCACTGTTAAGTTGAATGGCTCAAATACACCAGGCAATGAAGATCCCATGTATCATCTCCAGCAGCTGAGAGAATAAATATCATTCAAGGAACCTTTGTGGAAGAAACCAGAGGAAAATGACTCATTATGCAGATAGATGAATTAATTTTAGCGCAAACAATTTACTCCCGAAAGAGCTCTATATTTGACATCATCAATTCCCAATCAATCGGTTTTTCTAGTAAGGGCTATTCTTTTGAGTGCAGGAATGTTGCTCCACCATCAAATACTTATGCTTCTGAGTTCTGACTTAGTCAAATGGCTGGAGCATACAAATCTATCAAGATCACATCTATCATCTCCAGCAGCTGAGGATACAACTTTCTCCCAAGGAGCCTGTATGTAGGAATGCAGAAGAATCTGACTTACCATCCAGGTTGCAGAATTTTTTCTTGAGAAGATCCAGGTAGCTGAATTAAATACAGTTTTCCTTTCAAAGAGCCCTATGTTTGACATCAGCTCCAAATAGATTGGTTTCTTTTATGAGAGCTATTCCTTTGAGTGCAAGAATGCGGCCCCACCATCAAATACTTATGCTTTCTGACTCAGTTCTAACAAAGTCATCAATTGATGCTCTCTTTGGTAATTGGAGTAATGGGGTGATGGTGCTGCAGGGAAAATATTGGAGGTGGACCACAAAAGTTCGTCATCTAAGACAAGGAAAGGTTCTGATGAGAAGTGAGAAAGGTTTGTGTGAGAAAATGTGATGCTGGAATCATGGAAGTGACCCCTGATGCTGCGTGAGGGGTTTGAAAAAGGCGAGGTGGGCTATGGCTGAGGTTATTTTAAAAAAAGATAAAATGCCTGAAAGATGGAGTTATGCATTAAAAATTTGGGGAAGAGAGTGCTACACGTTACATGGAAGCAATAAAAGGTTAAAGCAACGGTACTCTACTCTGTTGTCTGGTATAAAATTTATTTAATGTACACAAATTTTAAATCGTTCACGCGACAGCATGCATCATATTTCAAGAACAAGAAAAAAAAAGGTTTTGCATTTTGCATGACACATATGGGCATGGGATGTTTTAACTGTAGAGAATACAAGTGTAGATGGTCAGGGAAGCATGACAGACCTACGCAAAATATTTTGAATATGGCATCCATTTCTAGATACGGTAATTGATCAGGCAAACTCTTTTAGCGCATTTTCCTAAGTGTTTTCATGAATTCAAGAATATTTATTTGAATCCAGCTGAATTTTGTTTTTTTAGTGGTTCATGTCGGTTGTGACTTGCCACGATTTTGTTCTCTTGTTAATTTTTTTTGTTAGTAAGTGAGAAGTTAAGGATAAAAGTTGAGTGTAACTCATTTAAAGTAAGGAATTTCATGATAGTTGAGACTTGTGACAACTTTGTTCTCTTGTTTTTTTTTTTTTTTTAGTAGGTGAAAAGTTCAGGATAAAACCTGAGTATAACTCATCTTTTCTCGTTAAAGTAAGCATTTCAAATTCAAGCAAATCTTTAATAAGCCAATCTGGAAAAGTTGAGGTCGTTTAGCAGCTTTAGCTTATGGCTCTTACTATGGAGTGCCTTAAGCTAGTGGGAAGATTATTGTTAATAGTAGTGGAGGCTTGGGGCGTAGCAAGGTTGGGAAACAAAAGTCTCAATGTTTAAAAAAGATCCAGATTGGCAGCCTCGAATTTGGGATTTTCTCTTTCTAGAGATAATGTTCTTTAAGTGGATGCTTCAATAGCAAGTTAAGATATGGAAGCAACAGATGTCCCTTCTGATTTTTGCTATGCGTCAGAGCTGTCAAGCTTGTTTGGACTTTCATCTATTCTCAAAATTCTATCTACCAGTTTCCTTGCAGATAAGGGCACTATATGTTTTCCTTTAGCATATGGGGTCCTGCTCTGTCACTATCTTGGGAAGCCTTAAGGAAGAAAAGAATCATTTGTTCTTCTGATCAGGATGATTGAAGGTTCTTTTGAAGCCTTTGGGATGAGATGGAACATGGGGTATCTAAACAGGATGGAAACATTGTGGGAAGGTTGTCATTGTTACTATAGCTAGATTCTGTTCTAGTCTTTATGGCTAAAAGATCCTAAACTATTAATTATATTGCAATATTGACATATCATTTGTTCTCTCTAACGTGATTCCTCCATTTGATGCTTGAGGATCTCCATTGTTTCATCCGTCATATGACCTTTGTTTCACTTTGTGACCTCCTTTTGTCTTAGTAAAAACTGTTTTAATGTTTTTGAAATGGACATACACATTGCGCAGCTCCTAATTTCTTTTGTTGATGCATAGGATCTGAAATGTGATCATGATGTCAAACTAGAGATTGTCACAAGAAACCAAAGGATGAGTTTTCTGGTATGAATGGAATGATCCTTCATCAATTCCAGGCTCAATTCTCAAAATGTATACTTGGACATGCTGACCAAGTCAAACCATCTAACTGTCAGGAAAGCATCTGTACATCCTTGACCTTGTCCGCTTTGCAGGTAATAACATTTGGTCTGTTGATTTCACTGAGAGTGGATGTCTCTGTAGGCAAGAATGTAGTCCTTTGGCAAATCAAGGTTAAGATATAGTTACATGTTACTGGAAGAATTATAGTCATAAATCATCATTCTTAAGTAAATACAATGCTATACCTGAATTTCTTGGTCAGTTCTTATGTTTGGAGCATTCTTCATCATATCCTGTGCTTTTGCAGTCCTTCCTACATGCTGCTGGACTTGTACCATCGCACAAATGGATGTGTAACTCGCAGTATCATACCTAAATAAAGGCCTAATGGCTTTGGTAAATATCACGCCCCGAGCCCAACACCCGGATCGGATACGTGATGGCCGCACATTCCTTAGAGCAAGCCCTAAAGAATATGCAAGGTCAAATTAAATCACTACAACCTTAACATCCATAACAATTAATTTCAACAATAATTCGTAAAATCTTACATAATTACAATTTAAATTTCTTCAATTCTCTGATCAAATACTATGACACTCTATTTATCCTTTTGCTCACCCGTAAATCTAAGCCATAGCCAATCATGAATGTCCTGTAACTCTGAGAAGAAAAAGAAAGATGAAGGAGTGTGAGCTTTACAGCACAGTAAGAATTTCCATATCACACTGATATAGTAATATAGTCTGAAAATAAGGATAAGCAGTAAGATATAAAATCTCATGTTCAATGTCCAGAATAATGCAACATTCATAAATTTTCTGTCTTGTCAAAATAGATGCATCATCATATGTTAACAGGTAAAACACTTTTGTTCAACAATTATTTCATGTCTTATCTTTCATTTCTCTTTTCATAATCACATGATTTTTAACCTTTTCTTTCTGGTTCTGGACTATCCAATTCTATACCTTAGTCACCATCCGGATCGAATCCACTTAAAAAGTCTTTTAAGACTGTCCCAGGATGAGCTCCTGACCGGCTGTCCCACGTACCAAAGCCTGTGAGAGGCTGTCCCAGGCATAAGCTCCTGGCGGGCTATCCCAGGCATGAGCTCCTGACCGGCTGATCCACCTGTAAGCCAGTGGGGGCTATCCCAGGCATAAGCTCCTGGCGGGCTGTTCCACATGACAAGGCTAGTCCATACCATATATCTCTTTCTTTTCATTTAATCATTATGTGTTGATTTCATCAAATCAATTCCGACTTGCATTATGATCAATTCAGATATGTATAATCATGTCATCAATCTCTGATACATATATATTGACATAACATACTCATGCTCAAAATCAAATAACAGTATCTCAGATATAATAAATTCATCGATCTCAAATCCGACAATGCAAAACCAATAATGCAAGACCAATAGTAAAATAGCATATATATAATAGTGATCATGTACAGGAATTCTTACCTTTACCGGTAACTGATCCAAGCACAGAAATCAATGTTCTTCTTTGATTTATGAATTTCTTTTTAACAAATATTTCACTCGATATCATTTGCAGACAATCATCTCTTCGTAACCTTGATCAAATATAAAGATCATATATGGAGAAAATTACCGATAATCGATCCTAATAATACAGATCGAGGATCTCTCTTAGGATTAACCAAAATTAGGACTTGTCTATGTATCTGGATCCTCCACTGATCCATAATACTTCTAGAGAGAGAAAATTCATGAAGAGAGAGAAAATTTTAGAGAGAGAAAGTAGAGAGAGAAAGTGGAGAGAGAAACTTTCGTATCCTTCCGATGAGGCACTCATGATTGAGATCATCAGAGGTCCTATCAGGGTGACTCAATATGAATCAAGTGTTACAATTTCGAATAGAATCGGATTGGGATCAGATCTACCTCACGAATTTCGAAGCAATCTCAGATCATCTTATTTTCATCTAAATTTTATCCTAGGGTTCATGATGCAATCAGAGAGGAAGAAAAGATCCTAGAGAGACAAAATCTGCAAAGAGAGAGAAAAGTCTAGAGAGAGAATCTAGAGAGAGAAAATATAGAGAGAGAAGGTAGAGAGAGGAGAGAGAAAAGAGAGAGAAAAAAATTCTCTCTCTTCTTCTTCTTCTTCTTTTATTTTTATTTTTCTCTTTCTTTTTTTCTTTTTTTTTCTTTTTCCTTTTTCTTTTCTTTTTCTTTTTCCTTTTTCTTTTCTTTTCTTTTCTTCTTCTTCCTTCTTCTTTTCGTCCCGCGGCCTCCCTTGGCTGAAACAGGGGAGGACCGTGAGGTCCCCCCTCGGTGGCTCGGGCTCCGGTGGCTTGGCCGGAGATCCGACAACGACGGCCGACCGTGCGAAGCACGTCGGTGATGGGGTTCGGCCGGCGACTCTTTTTTTTTTTCTTTGAAAAACAGGGGATCTTCTTTGGAATTTTTTTCCAGCAAAATCGATGGCCGGCGGTGTGGTCTTGGGCCAGAAGAGAAAGGGAAGAGGGAGAGGAAGAAGGGAAGGGGCTTACCTCGAGCTCCGGCAGCCGAGAAGAACTCCGGCAATCCTTTCTTCCTGTTCAAACAACTCGCAGCAAAAATCTTGAAAAAATCCCTCTAAACTCTTAATAATCTCTCAAAATCCCGTGATAAAGACCTAAAGGGAGGGAAAAGGAGGTTTTATAGAGGAGGAATCCGTTTTTTACTCAGATTCTCCTCTCCTTTTCATGGTGGGAAGAAGACTCTCAACGGGAGTCTTCTTCCTCCCGATATCCTCTGTTTTCTCTTTTTTTTTTTATATCTGGGTTATTACATTCTTCCCTCCTTAAAATAATTTCGTCCTCGAAATTAGGTTATGTCATTTGAGATACCTATTTCAAAGTATACATTCTTCATGTCATTCTCAAGCTTACAATAATGTCTTTTATTTCTCATGATCTTGTTATAACAAAATTTATTTGAAATCTCAAACTCATCCCTTTTTATTGATTTCTCAACTTTTTGAAGAACTATAATATTTTGGACTTATATTAATATACCACCATTATTTGTCTAATACATTTCACTCAACTTCATAATTATCTCAGACTACCTTTGATAGAAAAATAAATAAACGTCAAACATCGGTCACTCTTCACAATCATCGATTTCTTTCTTCACTTGATCTTCCAACAAATTTTATATATAGACTCTCATCTTAAGAAAAATCTCAATCTTCTATATCAGTTCAAGTAATAATATTAAATTAAAAAAAAATATATGAGATCTATGTCAAGACATTCTAAGTTTGAACTGATAATAGAACTATCAAGCTGTTAATAAATTTGAGATATCTAGGATTTCTTGGCATTATCTACAATGAAGCAACCTACTAACAAAAATTATCTGACTATGATCAGATTAAAAATCATTCTTTATTTACAACTAATGTATTCCATAATATCTTCAGAATCAAAGAATTAATATTTCTAATCAATTTAACCCATCATGCTTTTGCTGCGCACTCTGATCTTAATTTATCAAATTATATAATTATATCAAAGATAAAAATATCCTTATATGTTAGATCGATCCAGGATAGATCCAACCTTCAAATTTCATATAAGACTTAGGACAAAATTTTAAGTTTCTTCATCTTTACTACCTTTGGGCATAGCATATAAAAATTAAATCTTGATCTACTTTCTATATTTGAAATCATTGTATAAGTTTCATCACTTTTCAAGAATCCAACATGTCTAGAATTAATTGAAGTTAATCTTAGATTTACCTTACAATCATTTAGATAATTTCTAAATCAATCTTCCTTTTTAAAAGAATTAATTCTAACTTGACAACTAAAAGAACTTAAGCCAACATCCTTAAGTAGAATCAACTTGATTATTTCTTATAGAGCTCTCTTCATCACAACCTTTAATATTAATCGATAAATCCATACAAAATCTTATCCCTTGTATAAGTCATTCAAAATTTAACACTAACAAGATGTCTTAGTTCAATTCAGAAATCCGAACTCTGACTTGAATAATTAATACACTCCACTATCTTCAATAATTAAAGAATCTAATCCAAAGATGAAAATATAAATTGTTAAAGATTTCATCATAACCTGTATATCATACTCTGATAAAATAAATTTTTTTCTTTAATTTAACAATAATAAAATACTTTTGATCTACTTAGAAAAGTAAACTTTTCACTTGAAATTCAATGCAACTTGAAAGATCAAAGAATCATATTCAGAATATAATATTTTGAGTAACCAAAGATTTCACCAAAATGTGTATCTCATATTCTCATGATAAAATTCATGTATATTTTTTTTTCTAAGATTGAGTTTCATATATGATCCTCTTATAGGTTCAATGCTCAAAAATATTTCTCTCTCATATGATGTAATTTCTTCTTAGACCAAACCCTAATTAACTTTCTTTGATAAGTCCAAAATTCATAATGTTCAGACAATTATCATTGGAATTAAAAGAAAAATCATGATCTTCAATCATATAAGTTTTACATTCTAAAATCCTCTAGTATACTCAACATAACTTATCAATACCTCCCACTTTATTCTAAGGTCAACTCTTTTCATACTTAGGTTACCCTTATTAATTAAAATTTAAGATATAACTCGTCAATTCTATTATAAATATCACATGCCACTTATGCATAAATTTCATCTTAATACCTATTGATTCGAAATCTAATTACTGAATCATTTGTTTTATGTTTGTCATATTCTTTATGATCATAACCTAAGTTTAAATATCACTAAAATCATAATTTCAAATAATTATAATCTTAAGCTTAAATATCACTTAAATCATATTCTCTAATGATCATAACCTAAATTGTAATATCATTCTATCATACCTCTAATAATCATAATCTTAAACTCTGATTTTATCAATCATACTCTATTGATTATAATCCCAAAATTTTGATATCACTTATATGACAATCCTTAGTGATCCTAAACTTTCTGTCATATCCTAATCACTTGTATCATTGTCTCCAAATAAATGTAACTTAAGCTCTAAGCTCAGATATCACTCTGTCACATTCTATTGATCTTACATAAAGTTTTAATATCTCTTCATAATCCCTAGTGATCTTAAACCTCAGCTTTGATATTATTCTATCACATCCTAATCATTTGTATCGTAATCTCCAATGATCAAAACCTATGCTCTGATACCATTCTGTCACGCCCTGAACCCAACACCCGGGTCGGATACGTGATGGCCGCACACTCCTTAGAGCAAGCCCTAAAGAATATGCAAAGCCAAATTAAATCACTACAACCTTAACATCCATAACAATTAATTTTAACAATAATTCGTAAAATCTTGCATAATTACAATTTAAATTTCTTCAATTCTCTGATCAAATACTATGACACTCTATTTATCCTTTTGCTCACCCGTAAATCCAAGCCATAGCCAATCATGAATGTCCTGTAACTCTGAGAAGAAAAAGAAAAATGAAGGGGTGTGAGCTTTACAGCCCAATTAGAATTCCCATATCACACTGATATAGTAATATAGTCTGAAAATAAGGATAAGCAGTAAGATATAAAATCTCATGTTCAATGTCCAGAATAATGCAATATTCATAAATTTTCTGTCTTGTCAAAATAGATGCATCATCATATGTTAACAGGTAAAACACTTTTGTTCAACAATTATTTCATGTCTTATCTTTCATTTCTCTTTTCATAATCACATGATTTTTAGCCTTTTCTTTCTGGTTCTGGACTATCCAATTCTATACCTCAGTCACCATCCGGATCGAATCCACTTAAAAAGTCTTTCAAGACTGTCCCAGGATGAGCTCCTGGCCAGCTGTCCCACGTACCAAAGCCCGTGAGAGGCTGTCCCAAGCATAAGCTCCTGGCGGGCTGTCCCAAGTATGAGCTCCTGACCGGCTGATCCACCTGTAAGCCAGTGGGGGCTGTCTCAGGCATAAGCTCCTGGCGGACTGTTCCACATGACAAGGCTAGTCCATACATATATCTCTTTCTTTTCATTTAATCATTATGTGTTGATTTCATCAAATTAATTCCGACTTGCATTATGATCAATTCAGATATGTATAATCATGCCATCAATCTCTGATACATATATATTGACATAACATACTCATGCTCAAAATCAAATAACAGTATCTCAGATATAATAAATTCATCGATCTCAAATCGGATAATGCAAAACCAATAATGCAAGGCCAACAGTAAAATAGCATATATATAATAGTGATAATGTACAGGAATTCTTACCTTTATTGGTGACTGATCCAAGCACAGAAATCAATGTTCTTCTTTGATTTATGAATTTCTTTTTAACAAATATTCCACTCGATATCATTTGCAGACAATCATCTCTTCGTAACCTTGATCAAATTTAAAGATCATATATGGAGAAAATTACCGATAATCGATCCTAATAATACAGATCGAGGATCTCTCTTAGGATTAACCAAAATTAGGACTTGTCTATGTATCTGGATCCTCCACTGATCCATAATACTTCTAGAGAGAGAAAATTCATGAAGAAAGAAAAAATTCTAGAGAGAGAAAGTAGAGAGAGAAAGTGAAGAGAGAAACCTTCTTATCCTTTCGATCAGGCACTCATGATTGAGATCATCAGAGGTCCTATCAGGGTGACTCAATATGAATTAAGTGTTACAATTTCGAATAGAATCGGACTGGGATCAGATCTACCGCACGAATTTCGGAGCAATCTCAGATCATCTTATTTTCATCTAAATTTTATCCTAGGGTTCATGATGCAATCAGAGAGGAAGAAAAGATCCTAGAGAGACAAAATCCGTAAAGAGAGAGAAAAGTCTAGAGAGAGAATCTAGAGAGAGAAAATGTAGAGAGAGAAGGTAGAGGAGGAGAGAGAAAAGAGAGAGAAAAGAGAGAGAGGAAAATTCTCTCTCTTCTTCTTCTTCTTCTTTTATTTTTATTTTTCTCTCTCTCTTTTTCTTTTTTTTTTTCTTTTTCCTTTTTCTTTTCTTTTTCTTTTTCCTTTTTCTTTTCTTTTCTTTTCTTCTTCTTCTTCCTTCTTCTTTTCTTCCCGCGGCCTCCCTTGGCTGAAACAGGGGAGGACCGTGAGGTCCCCCCCTCGGTGGCTCGGGCTCCGGTGGCTTGGCCGGAGATCCGGCAACGACGGCCGACCGTGCGAAGCCGGTCGGCGATGGGGTTCGGCCGGCGACTCTTTTTTTTTTCTTTGAAAAACAGGGGATCTTCTTTGAAATTTTTTTCCAGCAAAATCGATGGCCGGCGGTGTGGTCTTAGGCCAGGAGAGAAAGGGAAGAGGGAGAGGAAGAAAGGAAGGGGCTTACCTCGAGCTCCGACAGCCGAGAAGAACTCCGGCAATCCTTTCTTCCTGTTCAAACAACTCACAGCAAAAATCTTGAAAAAATCCCTCTAAACTCTTAATAATCTCTCAAAATCCCGTGATAAAGACCTAAAGGGAGGGAAAAGGGGGTTTTATAGAAGAGGAATCCATTTTTTACTCGGATTCCCCTCTCCTTTTCACGGTGGGAAGAAGACTCCCGTTGAGAGTCTTCTTCCTCCCGATATCCTCTGTTTTCTCTTTTTTTCTTTTTTTTTTTTTTATATCTGGGTTATTACAGTAAAAGCTCAGAAAGTTGAGGTGATAATAAAAGCATCCACGGTAGGTGTTGATTGGTCAGACTTTGTAACTTAATCTATGATGCTTTAGCCCATTCTTTCAAATTTTGCAACTATGGTGTTCCTGCTGTGTTGGATACTCTAAGTAATATGCTATCCAAGTAGGGTCATAATTTAGGTAGTTGAGCTGCAACCAGCTGTAATTATAGCTACCCTTCCCTCACAGAACTGAATGTTGTCATCAGAATCTTGCTGCAGCTTTTGAACCGGATTCTTGATTCTTTCCATGTACATCTGAAAGCATATAGCCAGCCAGCTGTTCAGCCAAGTCATGTTTGAAGATGGCTTGCGGATATCTGAATCAGACTTGTAATATCTTGTCAGGCTTGGCCAAGGTTATCCTGTCTTTTTCCCTAAGAAAAGAAGGATTATCTTGTCTTTTAACCATCTTTCCTTGAAATATGATGATTCAAGAACACATCAACAATTTGGTGAAGAAATCTGGTATAGCCCATCAACAAAGTACCTTCTCAACATTAATTTCCATTGCACAAATGTGAAATCATGCTCACTTGATATTGGAAGTTTTCTGTTTATCATCCATGAGACCGCAATGATATACATGGAAATTCTTAAGTGGGGAATCTTGCTAGTCCTTTTCTTGATTCCTTTAGCCATATTCTCACCTCCTTTGCATGCTTTTGGATTTAGATGATCAACTTTGATGAGCTCTTTAGGAATTATTGATGGGCACCTTTGCCAAATGACTTGTGAGTAGCCTTACCTACTGCCTACTGACCTTGGGTCTCTCAGCATCATCCCGGAATCAGCTTTTCTTTTTTTGGAATATATTAAAGCAAGAAAGCATTCCAACGTACAGCAGCTGGTTAAAAAGAAAAGGTACCTCAATTGTTCGCATCTCTTCTATACTTTAAATATATATTTTGATATACGTGTGGACAGCTTTCTTTGCTGTATTTGAGGTAAATTACACCCAAGAGAAGAGAAGAAGGAAGCAATGGTATATACTTGATCATGATATTTTTCTAATTTTCTGCAATGCTCTAACATGAAGATAGATATGAATATTGATGAGAGCATGGGAACATAGCTCAAAATTACTAGATTATAGATATTGATTTATTTTATTAACTGAAAAATGAGAAGGCAATGAAGATAATAAAAAAATGCTTTCAAGAGATGAGTATTCTGAGAAACATAACTATTAACTCCATGCACAAGAAAACCTGGTATTATAAACAGCAGTGTGACTTAATTTTGCTATGGGAACAATTCCCAGAGGTCAAATGGTTTAGCAAAACCTTTGAACTACTATAACAAATTGTCGTCTTCTTCTTCTTCTTTCTAAAAGGGAATACTATCAAAAATCCAATATTCCAGCATGCCATCTTGGTGAATCACCAAGGAATCATAGCTGCTAGGGGCACTTAGGAATGAACCAGTAAAAGATAAGAAGAAGTTTTCATTCTACTGGATGTATACATTTTGCTTTCACACTGAAAGTAGGTCCTGAATTTGCAACATGAAGATGGGGGCCTTTTTTTTTGGAGGAAATGGCACTAAGGACTACAAGTGGTTCTGTTGATCGAGTGGATGCTTTGTCAGATCCTTTTGTTATTGGTTTGATTGTGTGCTGTTGCACCGACACAACGTTGGAATATAATATAGTACTAAAAGAACCTCTCCTATCTCTCTAACTTCAATACTATATTAATGTCTAAACTTTGCAGCTTTGAATGATTAACAGACCACGAGAATGTTTTGTAATGATATGGCAGCACTTGAAGATCAATCATCAAATTCTGATTTGGGAAAGCACTTTTAATAATCCGCATCCCGAGAAATGGAAGTAATCTGCTTGTCCTTTCAGATGTGTTAATGGACTCATCTCATCCATCTCTTCTGGATCAAACAATAGCTTTCAACGACAGAAAATACAATTCCTCTTGAAATATATGTTTTCGTTCTAACAGAAGTACAATTGAAACAATTTGGTGCAAAATTCTGGATTAGATCAGGGTGGCATCTTTGCTTCCCTTTCCCTCAAAAAAAAAAAAAAGAAAAGAAAAAACAAAGGAGGTGCTAAATTGTCATTTTGCAAGTGTTGGATTTCATGTTCAAAGAGATGAAGTTGGGAATGGTATAGAGTCCACACTGCCCACTAAAAGATTAATGGAGTGTCCCTTTTCTTGACTAAACGCAAGAGCTTCAGAATACCATGATATCCAGATTCAGGATGGGAAAATGACCTTAGTACAACCTGTGGAAGGCTTTTATTTCTGTATTTCAGAGTCTGAAGCACCTGATACAGCATGGATTTGCTTCCCATGTTGAAGTATTCCAGGTATCTGTTTTCATTGCCAGAAAGATATGAGAACTTGCGGCCATAAGAGGTGCTGCTTTTCACGGATTGTTAATCTATGTACTAGCACTCATTGCCTTCAAGAATTATAGTATAAAGCATGTGAAGTCACCATCTGGATACAGAGAGTGCTGCATTTTAACTGCTTTTCCATACAGCCCTTGCTTAAAAAGTTTGATTCCAATAAGGTTGTCATCTTGCTTCTTTTGTAATCTTGTCATCTTTATTGTCCTTTGGATTATTGTGTTTATATTGAACTTTGTCCTTTTGCATGGACTAATGAGCAAGATGAGTTCCAATTTTTCTGTTCTGAGATCTAGATTGGATTCTTTGATTCTCTTATCAGCAGAAGAGCCAAATACAATCTTCCACTTGTATCAAAAAATTTTGTTGCCTTCTGTAGTGAGAAATGTCCTTTTGGGCAATTAGATAACTTCTGCTGTGATATTTAGGAGAGAAATATGTGATATAGGGAAGTCAATTATATTTGACACTCAAAGCTACATGCTGCTGGTGAAAGTTGCAACCTCATTATTCAATATGGTGGGGGAGGGATCCAGCAAAGAGAAGAGAATGTGGAACAGTGAAAAAACGATAGCTACTTTTCTTTTATTTTCTATCCTTTTGAGACCCAAATTTGAACTGTTTTGCTTTTCTCTGTTTACTGTGCCAAAGATTCTCTCCCTTTCAAGTCAAAGAAGTGGAAAAAATTAGAGAGAAAAAGAAAAATGAAAGAAAGATGGCATGGAGTGGAGAAAAAGATGAACCACAGCTCATGCATATATTCTTCCACAAGGCCCACTCATGTATTCATACGTGAGAAGGCTGAGTGAAGCCCAGAGGCATCAGGAGAGCATCTCCTGCAACAGATATATGGTGGAAGAGAGGCAAGGACCTAGGCCCCATACCGGACTCCAAGGGTGTTAAATACCTTCTTCAAGTTCTCATGCCTTTAGTTCTTGATGGGTTCACAGGAGATGCCCAACCAAGGCAACAACCGAGGGTTGGTCCTGTCGGTTGATGCTAAGCCACGGCTTAAATGGACTCGACAACTTCATGAGTGCTTCACTGATGCAGTCTCTCAGCTCGGTGGTGCGGATAGTAAGTATCAATCTCTAACTTGTTGCATTAGAATTGTTAATTTGCTCTCTATTCTGAAGTTCTCGTGTCTCTTATCCAATCACAGAAGCGACACCGAAATCACTGATGCGAAACATGGGAGTTCCCGGCCTTACTCTGTACCATCTGAAGAGTCATCTTCAGGCATGCTCTCTCCCTAACAAGTCCAATACCTTCAGAATCTTCTTGAAAAGAAAATTGTTTGAAGTATGGACCACTCTTGTATTTTTCAGAAATATAGGCTCGCGAAGAGTCGAGATACGAACACAGCAAATGATGATAGAAAAGATGGTGAAGTACTCTGTTATTGTGTTGTTTGAACTGAAAACTTCTCTTGCTGGACTAAAATGGTCTTCTGTAGCAGATTGTGAGGCAGCTAATAACAAGACCATAGAGAATGAAGCTGCGCATATTGACGAGGAGAAAACACCAGCTCAATTCGATGAGTATGATGAATGAAATCACAAACTGTTTTCTTTTCTCAATCTATGCTCACAGTATATTGTTGCTGCTCATAGAATAAAAATTCTCTCTTTCTAGGACCATGTTACAGATGCAAATGGAGGTGCAGAGAAAATTGCAGGAACAAATTGAGGTGAGATCAGACGATACTTACAGTCATCGGATTAAACCAAAGTCTTTTCTAATGGAGGACTTGAATGGCTCCTTCAGGTGCAGAGGCACTTACAGCTCCGCATAGAAGCGCAAGGGAAGTATCTGCAATCGGTTCTAAGAAAGGCACAGGAAGCACTTGCTAGTTACAGTTCGAATTCATTGGGAGTGGAGGCTGCCAAGGCCGAGCTCTCGGAGCTGCTCTCTGCAGTAGAGACAGAGTGCTTGAGTTCTTCCTTGTCGCAAGGTAGCTTGATTCCCAAACGAGCTGAACATGCTGATTGCTCTACAGACAGCTGCTTAACTTCATCTATAGAGAGACAGGAGGCCAAGGTTCAAAAGCAGTGTAAACTGGAGCGCAGCTCTTCTCTCGACAACTGGAGTGAAGGGTCTGAGGAGATCAATCCTAATAGCAGGAAAACAATTGAGACTCGAGTGAACGACAAGCTCAGTGGGGCAAAGAGAAGCTGCAGCAGCGTCTTTGGGGAAGCCAGTGTTAAACAGCCAGCAATTGGCATGCAGGAAACTAATAGTTTTGGGGTGCCAAGAGAGCTTGATCTAAACAGATAGTTGGCCAGTAAAAGCTGGGAGTGAGCAATGCCATTAGTGATTAGCCTATGAGAATTGTCTCTTACTTTGAGGACCACAGCATATGAGAGTTCTTCGGCCATTAGCTGCTGCTCTCCTATATGTTTGTTACTGTTGATGTACGCGTGTGGATGGTGGCCCAAACCAGACCTACCTTTGTCTTTAGTTTTGGTGAGAAAACCAGACCTTTCTAAAGCTTGGTCCTCCATTATAGCTCGTATATACTGTATGTTTATTTAGATACAGTGATTGAAGCTGGGCAACATGGAGATGACACATAGCATTTGAATTAGTTTTGCTTGAGCCATTGTTAGGTAAGCCTGAGGTCACCATGCCGAGGATGCTCCAAGGGATCCTAGACCTATTCATGGGGTTTTCTGGATGCCTACTGGCCTTTGGCCGGCCTGCTGGGTCTCTTCACCCAGCAGGTGCACTGGGGAGAGATTCTAATGTGGTGGCTCTACCTCTTCCCAGTCCGAAGCCAATAATAGGGCATTTAATTAGAAGATCTACACTATTAAATATGATTTGTACCATCAAATATCTAAAAATTAAATATCATATATTTCTAATCTTGTATCATACGGACATAAAAATGAACAATTTTTATTGTGTTAGTAAGCTAAGATATATGATAAAGTATTTAAATTAATAATCTATTTTATTGATTATAATCCACAAATGTTAAAATTAATGCTCAGGTCATTGCAAAATATGGTTTTATTATTTTACTATGAAAATATATGCTATTTTGTTTCTACGTATTTTTAGTGATATAAATTAGGACAAATGGTGTCTTTTTAGTTTGGATCCCCAATTACTGATGTTGAATGCGAGAGTAGTAGATACATCCTTTTAAGAGAAACATAGTCTATCTTATGCGTGCGCATGCACACACACGAATATATATAAAGAGAGAGAGATAAAGAGCTTGACTAGGCTACACTCGAGTTGATCTCTATTCAGATTTGATCGGGTCTAAATTAAGAGTTCTGTATCAATGATCTAAAAAGTTGGATGTGATCTACTATCTTAAATTATTTACATATTAAAAAACATATGATTTACAAATATCTAGTTTATGCTTTAAGTAGTCAAAATATTTTATATTGTTTCATATTATTTAAACTATCTAAATTTTGATCACTTAATATATAGGCTAAAGATCTTCAAATTACATAATTTTTATGGTATAAAAAATTTAGAGATAATAAATTATATTTAATAACTTAGACCATCAATGTAAAATCTCTTACATATAATCTAAACTTGACAGAATTTAAGTTGAGACCTATTCAAGTGTAGTCTAAAGAGCGTGTGTGTAGTTATGCATATATGGTGATTATAACTAGAACCAGACCAGAAGCCATGTTGAGACGGGTGCCAATCATCCTGTCTGGTTGGCATATAGAAAAATCAATTTAGGATGTACGGATAGTAACATGCTGATCCAATATTAACATGTTCCAATTTTTCTTTAGTGTGAATGTCGTAGTTCAAATAAATCAAAATAAAAAAAAAAAAGATATTCACAAAAGCCAAGTTATAAATGAAGATGACCATTGTGATCTGCTACACGACCGTCTAGATGGCAGCAGGTAGGAACCACACATGTTTCATGAATCAAAAGGATCGCTTGGAAAAGAATGATAATTTTCGCACAGTTATTGAAGGCCATCGAGAGCCAGCATTGTTCCCTCATCTTTTGTTGTTGTTGTTGTATATTTATCATGCCCCAAATCGGAGACATAACACGGTCATACTACCGAGGGATAGAGCCCACGATAACACGAAGCCAATCCATCGTAATCATCTAAAATTTGTCAAATAAAAAAAATTCAATTCTATTATTCATCAAATAATCGAACCAATATTGATTCATATCATCTAAATCCAAAAGCAAGTACTAACCCGAATCTCAACATTCATAAATAACTACAAATCTATGATTTTAAAATAAATTAAACTTCGGCTGCCAAATTTTCAAGCTTGCTATGCCGATCTTCAAGTTTGGATTCCTTTTACCGATCCTAACCTTATTTCTCTGTTCAAATAAAAAGAAAACAAAAAGAATATGAGGTACACTAGTCCAGTAAGTAGAACTTGCACTTTCTTATCGGATCAAATATAAGTTTTTCATGATAATGCAATATTTAGAAAATAACAGGTAATACAAAATAAAGCATTTCATAGAGCATATAACAAAACGAGTTATAAACTCATCATGCATGCATAAATCATGTATATTTCACAATCATGAATCGTAAATCATTTTCATCATATATTCATGTCATATTTCAAAATATTGCTCACAGATATTCGTGCTAAGATCACTATTATACCCGTGACAGGGCCATATTTCTTAATCGACAGAGTTTTTAATTCATGTGCCAATTTTATACCCGCTGGTAGGGCCATGTTTCATGTGGATGCTAGCTCCGGATGTCGAGCTTCCCGAAGGGATTCATTCATAGCCATCTGAGAGCCTTTGAAATCATTATATCTTTTTCTTAAAGCATACATATACATAGATGGAAAAACAA
The DNA here is from genome assembly GCF_000442705.2 of Elaeis guineensis. Classification (NCBI taxonomy): domain Eukaryota; kingdom Viridiplantae; phylum Streptophyta; class Magnoliopsida; order Arecales; family Arecaceae; genus Elaeis; species Elaeis guineensis. The sequence goes on along the minus strand of NC_026005.2, from coordinate 10,856,225 downwards.
TAAAATTCATGCTTCATAATCATGCTATTTTTATAAGACATATTCATGAAATCAATGCTCATAATAAAACATGCTTTTTCATATTACATATGCCGATCCTTATTTTATGAAAAATTATGATTTCATCGATAGCAATTCTTTACATAAAAACATGATCATTTAAAAAATAAATAAGGAGCATAAGATCTACTTACCTCGTTCATCTTAGATCTTCAGACTTCGTTAGAAAAATCAGCTAATCCTATTTAAAATATCAAATCATTATCAAATTCTATTCCATAAATATAACAAGATTAAATCATAAGGAAAGAGGACTGTTGTCCGGATGTATCGGACCATCCAGATACCAGAGCAATTCAGGGTCTCTAATCTGAGGATCAGATTTAAGTGACTTGATCAAGAAATCGTGAAGCATAGATCGAATTAAGGTCAAGATCAATCAATAGGGTTCTTTAATAATGGATTTGAAAAATACTTGATATGGCCAAATGAAGTTGACATACAGCATGGATATCAAAGCAACTTCGGATCATCTTGTTAGAGTCAATATGAGCTTCTAAAAGATAAAGGCATTACTCGATACAGGATTCATAGACCTTTTTTAGAGAGAGAGAAAGTCGATCATGAGAGAGAAAGTAGAGAGAGAAAGTGAAGAGAGAATCTTCGTATCCTTCAAAAGTGGCAATCATGATCGAGATCATCAAAGATCATATCAGGATGACTCAATATGGATTAACCATGATTGATGTTATCAATTTCGAATAAAGATTGGATCGGGATCCAATTCTGCACGAATATCGGAGTAATTTCAGGTTATCATATTTTCATCTCAAGTTTATCCTAGGGTCTGTGATACAATCAGAGAGAGAGAATGACCCTCGAGAGATAAAATCCATAAAAAGAGATAAAAAATCTAGAGAGAAAAAATAGAGAGAGAATTTAGAGAGAGAAATTTTAGAGAGAAGGTAGAGAGAAAAAGTTCAATTCTAGAGAGAGAAAGACTTAAGAGAGAGAGATGAGAAAAACTTTCTCTCACATATATTTTTTATTATTATTATTATATATATATTTTTTTTTCTTTTCTTTTTCTTTTCTTTTTAGAGAGAGAAAATAGAGAGAGAAAGAGAGAGAAAGAGGGAGAAAGAGGGGAGAGAGAAAATTTTTCTCTTATTTTATTTTTTTTATTTTTTTTTCTATTTTGTATTTTCTTTTCTTTTCTTTTTCTTTTTTCTTTTTCTTTTCTTTTTCTTTTTCCTTCTTCCCGCGGCCTTCTTGGGCCGAAACAGGGGAAGACCGTGAGGTCCCCCCCTCAGTGGCTCGGGCTCCAATGGGGTGGCGGCTTGGCCGAAGGTCTGGCAACGACGGCTGACCATGTGAAGCCGGTCGGCGATGGGGTTCGGCTGGCAAGCTTTTCTTCCTCTTTCTTTTTTTTTCTCGAAAAACAAGAGATCCGTCCCCTTTCTTCATGATTTTCGTGAAGTGAAAATTCAGTGCAGGGGCAAAATGGTAATTTTAAAACTTTTTTCAAAATTACTATTTTACAGTGAAATTATTAATTAATCTCATTAATTAATACTAATTAACCCTACATTAGGATCTAAATATGATACAACAGCATACATTTAAATTTGAAATTTAAATTTGAAACAGTAAACTTTTTACTGTACTGTGTTCAGAACACATCACCTTTTGTGGGTAGTCGATCACCGCAATCTGATCACCGTCGGAGGGCTCTGATTGTCACATCGCAGCCACACTAGTGTCTGGCCTCTGCAGATCATCCACACGAAGCTCCCGTCTGATCGGTTCCTCACGAATGCTAGTTCGTGATTTCACCCTTTTGATGGCTGATGTTGATCAAACTCCTTCGATCGATGTGTGCCGACTCCTCGGATGCTCCGGATCGTCTGCATGATTGGTTGAGAGGCTGATGGATCTCTTCCTGAAATTTGGTGGACTCACGACACTCGTGGCACACCAATCTCACTTCCCGAATCCTAGGTAGAAACCCTAGGGTACACACCAAAAACCCTGCGCCCACTTTTCTCTCCTTTTTCTCTCCTCTCGATAAATTTTGAACACTTTAAAATTTTTTCAGAACCTCCCCACGTCCCTTATCTCTTCTTTCTTTCATTTCCCATGCCCCCTCCCTTTCTCATTTTATAAAACATCGCAAGAGATGTTGAAAGCGTGTGAGTGGATAAGATGAGGTGGTTGCTCACTTAAATTCAAATCAAATTTGAATTCAAGTGTCAACCAATCTTATCCTCATCCATTTGTGTGAGAAAAAAGAGATGGTGTGGCCTTTTTTTTATGCGTGGAGACTTTCACGAGAAACCATTTCTCGTGTGGAATATGGGGCGCACAAAAGAAGATAAGCTGGCGCATGGTTATTTGGTTATCCATTCAAATTCAAAACCCCTTTGAATTTGGATGGGTAACAAACCAAGTTAATCCAAATAATTGGCGCACAGAAACATGGGCGTGAGAGAGCTTTGCGTGAAAAAAAATTCATGAGAAAATTTTTTCTCGTGAATTCAAATGGACGCAAGGAAGTTAGGTGGCGCAGAGAATTTAAAACAAGGTGGTCTGATTCAAATTGAGCCAACCTAATTAAAATAAGTTAAGTACAATTAGACCAGATTAAACCTAACACAATTAGGCTTAATTAGGCTCAATAAAATCTTAATCAAATCAAGAATTAACTAAACCTAACCCCTAATCAAATCAGGGACTAAGCCACCTTAGCAATTAGATCAACACTTAACCTAATCGGGTCAATCCAAACTGAATCCAATTCAATTGGACTTGATCTAAAAATAATTACTCAATCAAATTGAGTTAATTAGCGATCAAATCACTAATTAAATCTCTCATAAATATTGAATCCAAATCCAATGGGCAATTAGGTATCAGAGACCATCGATATGAAACCCTGATCAAATAGTTCAAATTTCAAATTCAAAATTTGAAATTCAAAATTTTGACCTCGGTACCCAAAATGTGTGGAACTCATGATCAGAGAATCCTAATTCTCAATTATAGAGTCCCAGACACATAAGACTCATAATCAGCCATCAGATCAGAAAGGAACCTCTAATGTGTGTGACCCCGCAGGTTCGAACCTAAGCCGGTAGCACAGGAACCAATTCCTGTACTAATCGAAGTGACCATCTAGCAATGGTACCCGACGATCGGATAGGTCGAATAGTCACAATCGCAATATTCAGAACCTACGTGAATATGGTTACCGTATAATTCATCCCTTTTGACCCCTGTGTTTAGGACGACTCAGGGTTAAACTGTCAACCCTGATGAGATCATCCGAATCGTGCTCAACTCAATTAGTCTTGTGACTCCTCACTAGGACTACCCTGGCCAAGGTTTTACTAAATTGAAACACGACTGTACACAGCTCCTAAACTAGAGTGGTCAATCCCATCTTGACATACGTACCGACAAGTCAAGTACTTGACTACACCCAGCAGCCTTCCGTCACTGAATTAGAAATTCAGGTAGTCCAGTGCCTAAGTGCAGTGAGTTGCTTGCAAGTCACCGTGGCGGTCTCAGGTCGGAGGGATATTTATATCCATATCCCATCGGAGCAAATCTTGACAGAAGAAATAACTCCGAAGTCGGTCACGTTCAGTGCAGATGTACCATTACATCTCACCTGTATGCCATACCAGTGTCTCCACACTCCTTGGTTATGAGGACAACCAACCCATATGGCACACAACGACCTATGCTCGATAAACGTTGTCGTCTTTGGTAACAACGTATCATTTGGTCGCGAACAGGTTTAAGGACTAAGCGACAAATCCTCCTTTGTCGAGTCTAAATAGTCCTAAGGACTTCACCACAACACAGGAGTTCATTAGAAGATGAAACATTTGTGATGAAAAAATGCTAAAATAATTTTTATTTATTTATAATTCATGTACTAATACAAAAGGAGCACAACCGTCAATAGGCTGACGATTGGCTTTGGGACACTATTCTCAACAATCTCCCACTTGGCCTAAAGCCAATCGGTGCAGTATCTAATACCCATCTTCGACTTGTAGTCGTTGAACTCCTTCACCGCAATGGCTTTAATGAATGGATCGGCCAGGTTCTCCTTCCCGTCGATCTTCTGAAGGTCGATGTCACCTCGATCCATGATCTCCCGGATGAGATGGTAGCGGTACAGAATATGCTTCGTCCGCTGGTGTGCCTTCGGTTCCTTCACCTGAGCAATGGCTCCAGAGCTGTCACAGTAGAGCAAAACTGGACCAACAAGGGATGGTGCTACTCCAAGCTCGATGATGAATTTTCTCAGCCACACCACTTCTTTGGCAGCATCTGATGCAGCAATATACTCTGCCTCGCATACTGAATCAGCCACAGTGTGCTGCTTGAAACTCTTCCAGCAGACAGCCCCACCATCAAGGGTAAAAATAAATCCTGACACACTCTTGCTGTCATCGCGATCAGACTGGAAACTAGAGTCTGTAAACCCTATAAGTCTCAAGTCCGATTCACCATATATAAGCCACTGGTTCTTAGTATTTCTTAAATACTTCAGGATGGTTTTAACAACCTTCCAGTGATTCTCCCCTGGATCAGATTGGTATCTACTCACTACCCCTAGTGAGTATGCCACATCTGATCGTGTACATGTCATGACGTACATGATAGATCCCACTGCCGAAGCATATGGAATCCTACCCATACGCTCTCTCTCTTGAGGTGTTGTCGGACAATCTCTTTTCGAGAGAGAAATTCCATGGCCTATCAGTAGATAGCCTTTCTTGAAATTCTCCATGCTGAACTTTTTCAGCATAGTATCAATGTACGTGGACTGGGATAAGCCAAGCAACCTTTTGGATCTATCCCTATAGATCCTCATCCCTAGGATGTAGGAAGCTTCTCCCAGATCCTTCATGGAGAAATGTGACGATAGCCAAATCTTTATTCCCTGTAATGCAGGGACATCATTTTCGATTAAGAGAATGTCATCCACATATAATACAAGAAATACTACTACTGGACCATTAGCCCACTTATAAATGCAGGGCTCTTCACCGTTCTTAACGAAGCTATACGTTTTGATCGTCCTATCAAAACGTATGTTCCAACTCCGAGATGCCTGCTTAAGTCCATAAATGGACTTTTGTAGCTTGCATACCTTAAACTCATCTGTGGATGTGAACCCTTCAGGTTGTATCATATACACCTCTTCGTCCAGCTCTCCGTTTAGGAAAGTTGTCTTCACATCCATCTGCCAGATTTTATAGTCTAGATGGGCAGCTATCGCAAGCATAATCCGAATGAATTTGAGCATTGCCACAGGAGAAAATATCTCGTCATAGTCTATACCATAACGTTGACGATATCCCTTGGCAACCAAACGGGCTTTATAGGTCTCCACCTTTCCGTCTGTGTCCCTCTTCCTCTTGAAGACCCACTTACACCCTATGGATTTCACTCTTTCGGGTGAGTCAACCAATGTCCATACATCGTTGACCTTCATGGACTCCATTTCAGATTTTATGGCCTCTAGCCATTTCTCAGAGTCAGGTCTCTGCATTGCATCCATGTAGGTGATCGGATCCTCATCATTTTCATCAAGTTCGACAGGATCGCCATCCCGGACCAAGAAACCATAGTATCTGTCCAGTTGATGTGGTACTCTACCAGACTGCCTTAAGGGTGCATAATCAATGGTCTCCGGATCTGATCTAATCAAATCCAGTTCAGGTTCAGTAACATGTGTCGATTTTTTCACCTGTCGAACTTCGTCAAGTTCGACCTTAGAGGCAATAGTTTCTTCACTAAGGAACTCCTTTTCTAAAAAGATTGCCTTAAGGCTGACAAACACCTTTTGCTCATCAGCAAGGTAGAAATAATATCCTTTGATCTCTTTTGGGTATCCTATAAAATTATACTTGTCAGACCTAGGTCCAAGCTTGTCTGTAATTAAATGTTTAACATAAGCCGAACACCCCCAAATTCTAAGGTGCGAGAGTACTGGCTTACGTCCTATCCATATCTCATATGGCGTTTTGGCTACAGACTTACTCGGAACTTTATTTAGAAGGTAACAAGTCGATTCGAGCGCATATCCCCAGAGGGAGATCGGTAGACCAGCAAACCCCATCATGGATCGAACCATGTCCAATAAGATCCGATTTCTCCTTTCAGACACACCATTATGCTGTAGTGTTCCAGGAGGAGTCCACTGAGAGAGAATCCCATTCTCTCCTAGATACGTCAGAAATTCATTGGAAAGGTATTCACCTCCTCGATCAGATCAAAGAATTTTAATACACTTTCTGGTTTGTTTTTCTACCTCATTTCGGAATAGTTTGAACATTTCAAACGACTCCGACTTATGCTTCATTAAGTAGACATACCCATACCTCGATAGGTCGTCTGTGAAGGTTATGAAGTAGAAATATCCACCTCTTGCACTTGAGCTCATAGGTCCACATACATCAGAATGTACCAGACCCAAGAGTTCACTGGTTCGCTCACCTTTTTCAGTAAAAGGTGACTTGGTCATCTTTCCAAGAAGACAAGACTCACAGGTTGGAAGTGATTCACGATCACCAAGTTCAAGAATTCTTTCTTGAGCCAACCTATTTATCCTGTTCTTATTGATATGACCTAGCCTACAGTGCCAAAGGTAGACTTCTGACATATTATCTATTCTAGGATGTTTACCGAAGTTTTGAACCACATTAACAGGCTGTGATAGTAAGTAAATTCTATTATTTAATTGTTCAACAAACATTGTAACACCATTCAAAATGATATTGCAAATATTTCTTTTTATTAAAAAATCATAACCGTACATGGCCAAAAGGCCTACAAAAATAATATTTAATAAAAAGCTTGGACAATAGTGACATTCACTCAGAATTACATTACGAGAATTGATTACAAGACTCATGATTCCTAAAGCTAGAACTGGAATTTACTTCCATCTCCAACGTTCAGAAACCTCTCGCCTTCATCAAATCTCCTACTGACCTGCAGACCCTGCATCGAATTACAAATATGATAAGGACTTCCGGTATCCAATATCCAGGCAGTAGTATCACAAATAGAAAAGTTGCAAGGAGTTATCATATAATTACCTTGCTTCTTCTTCGGCCTGTTCGAGTCCAGGGAGGCAATGTATTGAGGACAGTTCCTCTTCCAATGCCCCTGCTTCTTGCAAAAGAAGCACTCCGCCTGGCTCTGGTCGGACTTGCGCTTCTTGGTCTGACCCTGTGCAACCGTCCCAGTATGAGGCAGCACCTTCTTGTTCTTGTTCTTCTACCCCTTCCCAAAGGGTCGACGACGAGAAGAAGACCCTCCCACTACATTCGCCGACTCCTTATGGAGCTGGTGATCCTTCTCAAAGTTCTGCAGCAACCCCAACAACCCGTGGTAGTTTACTGTAGGCTTTGTCATTCGAAAATGAGTAAGGAATGGGAGGAAGGACTTGGGCAAGGAATTAAGGATCGCATCCTTACCGAGTTGCTCGTGCAGAGAAAAACCCAATTTGCTCAGGCGCTCAATCATCTCGATCATGTACAGTACATGATCAGTGACTGAGGCCCCATCCCTCATCCGAGCATTGAAAATGGCACAACTAGTTTTGTGCCTTTCAACGTCATCAGGCGTGCCAAAGGAGTCATTCAACATTTGAAGCATCTCCTGTGGCTGGACGTTCTCAAACATGCGGCTGAACTCGTCATTCATTGCTGCCAGCATAATACATCGGATGGTGGTGCGGTCATTGAGCCACTTCTGGTAAGTGTCTCGGATCGCCTTACTAGCGTTCGGAGCTGGCTCCTCAGGTGCTGGATCCGTTACTACATAAAGGATCCACTCATGCTCAAGGACGATTTTCAATTTTCGATACCAGCTATCGAAATTAGGTCCAATGAGCTTGTCATTATCTAATAATGACTGGAGCGACAGGGTAGTGGCCATAGCTGTATAAAGAAAATGCAGACCTCTATTAATACATAAATTAATACTAAAGACTTGGACTTTAGTCTAAAGTTTTTTTCCAATATTTTTACGAACTGGTAGCCTCAACCTCCAATTCGAGGAATTACTTTAATTCCTTAATGGGTACTAGAATCCACACAGACTACACACGAGCCCAACTTTGGTTGGTCAACCCATGTGCATCTATGGGTAGGTTCTTAACCAGTTATTTCTCTAAACAACTTCTAGTAATTGATTTTGCCCCAGAACCTAATCAGTAGGCTTTGGCCTCCACTGAAAAGATCTGGTTAGGTCCAACCATTAACATGACTTAATTTGGTGAATCAGACCAATAAATGATCAGGCCCGACTTTGACCGGCCAACCTAACCACCATCAGAAAGACTCAACCAAATTATCATATTATGAATGATAATTCCATTAGCCAATGAGCACCAGGCCTTTGGGCCTCCAATGATCATTGAACTAATGGACTCATTATCACTCACTTAATGGGAGGCATTGACTTAGTTATCATTATAACTTAATTATTTTAGGGACCTAATAATTTTTGAGGATTTTATTAAAGGATAGTGGAGAAGAAATCATCCAGCCAATTTCAATCCTCCCACTGACTTCACCAAGTCAGATTAAAAAAGAATTTAATTAAAGCTGGCATTAGGAGCACCTAAATCAATCACACTGATTTACCTAATGACATGGGTGAGCTCTAATCACCAAGTGATCTAATCAAAATCTAACTTACCAGATTGGCCAGGTAAGTGAGATCAGTGGTGGGGATTTGCTATTAATTCGTCAATGATCGAATCAATGCGAGTAGCTCCCGCTTAAGAACCACTGGTCAAAACTACCGAACTTACCTTAGACACCAACCGGTTCATTAGTTTTATTCTCCATTATTTCCTTTTCCTTTAATCGGTGCATAATATATTAACTGCCAATAAGAACATAATATATTAACCTTTCTTAGAAACAATTAATTGTTTTTTTTTTTTTTTTTGAGCTCTTAGAAACCATAATATTCTCAAAAACTATAGGAACTACCAAGGTTCTGTTGGATTTTTTTTTTTTTTTGTGGAAAATGACAAGAAAATATTTCAAAGTAGTATCTGATCTATTGAGATAATAGATTTTGAAACAGTGTCAACATCTAAAAAATATGAGTGGCAGAGAAGGGAGAACTCCGCCGGATCCAGCAATCTATTACCCGCTCCCGACAACTGTTGCCGGCTATTCTCCTAAGATGTAGTATTATCTACCATGGGCGTCGGCTAGCAACTGTCACCCTCTGCCACCAACGCCAGCACTCGCTAATTCGTGGATTCCTACTGTGCTAGTGAATATGAACTCCCAAATAGATCGGAGAGTTGGCAACTTTTCCCCCTAAAACGGTTTCCTTCCAATCAGATGGAGAGTAAATTAGTAATTTTCTATTTTCTGTTAACGATGTTAAAGTGTTGATAGACGGCTGAACCATTGCAATTGCAAAATAAGTTATGGTATCTAATTAACTTTTTTTTTTTAAATATAGGATCGAAGTATTTCTCATCCAAACTAGAGGTGTATTTGTAATTTTTTCTCGTATAAATGCAGTTAAGAAAACAAATCAAAACTATTGATGGAAACTAGGATAAACCAATGTAGTCTTTAAATGGCAAATATATGAATATTTTTTGTGATCTATAATTATAGGTATCATGAGAGATCATACAAAAATTATTGTCCAAAAATAGCAGTTCGAGATGCAAATTACAAGTGTGCTTGTGATATGCTGGGAGAAAAGCAAATATAGTAACAGAAAAAGAGATAAACAAACACACAATCACAATACAAGAAATTTATAGTGATGCCAAACTTAGTATATGCGTTCACTTTTTAAGGTCTCCTGCTTTGAAATTTCGACTATAGTTCACTTAATTATAGTCGGATTATTTTATCTAAATTCATAATTAAACTGAATTGATTTTAATCAAACTCACCAACCAAAATCTTTCCAACTAAATTTTCAAGACTCAGTCAAGTACATACATCCAATTCTGGGCTTAGATAGTTTTTAATCCCCACATTTCTATTTTCAAAAAATTTATTACAAAATAATAAATATAACAAATAAAGAATTTAATATTTAAATACAAAAACTCTTAGGTAGTGTTTGGTAGTCCTTTTGGTATTTCTGAAATAAAAATACGAATTCTCAGAGAATAGCTATTTATCACACCTATTTCAGATTTCTGTTTAGTTGGAAATTTACTATTCTATCAAAAATAAGATGCAATTAATGCAGTATTTTTCTCTAACCTAGAATAAGATGCAATTAATTCTCGTTAAAGTCCTAGAATAGGCTATTCCATGATCCAACATGGAATAGCTTATTCAAGGAAGATAAAAACAAGATGCAATTAATGCATAATTAATGCAGGTTGACTGAAATTGATATTCCTGTAGAACCGACCACCACTTTAGAAGATGTTTGGGAGAATAAGATGGAATAAATCCTTATTTCACTTAAAATAAAGACAACCAAACACTCCCTTAAAGCCGGTAGAAGTCGCTCATATCTTGCTGGGATTAACTCGTGAATTGTATCAATTTTTTTCAGATGTGTCAAAATCAACTACCAATATCTAGGATCAATTTTTAAATATTTTAAATAATTATTTATCTTCTATTTAAATCCATGGATGTTCAAAGATCAACTCTTAATAACTAAAGATCTTTTACAAAAAAAAAAAAGAATAAAAAACTCAAGATCGACTCTTTATACCATAAAAATCCTACAACCATTCCATTAAACTTACACTAGTACCATTTATATTCAAATATTTTAACATCATCAAAACCACTTATTGAAGTAACAAAAATCCATAACCATTCCAAGACATTAATTTTTCCTTTCAAATTCAGCCACATTATAAAAATTTAAACCCTCAAAGAAATTTAATACGAAATGATCATCCTAAGATTAAGAATGATGAAATAAAAATAATAAAATCACCATATCTAAATGCACCATGATGATCCTACATAATAGTAATTTCAAACCATCACCAAACCCAATGATCGAAGGTTGGAAATCTAAGACCACCATAAGATAGTGATATTGAATTGAAATTTAAAGATAAAAATATCTCATAATCCAACAAAAAAAATTAATATATTAATATACAATCAATATATTATATCAAATTATATATAATACCAAATTATGTTGATATATTATATTATATTATATTATTAATCATATTTTTTAATGATATATTATTGTACCTTATATAATGAAATTATTTAATATATTACTTTTTTTTTATTTTCTAATCAAAATAAATACTAATAATAAAATAATATATTATAAATATAAAAAATTATTAATTCTATAATATTAATTAATATATATTTATATCATCAAAATTAATAGGATTAAAAATATGTTTCTTCAAAAACATATTTGGAATAGTTTTATTAAACGATGATTTTGGATTCTCACGAAATACAGATTACTCGTGAATCATTATCCCTGGATCATAGCTACCTCGGAGTTCACATCTATTAATCATGCAATCATCCAAATATCAATAAATGGTAACCGAAAATAAAACGTTGCTTCACATTTCATCATCTGTACACACCCTCCTTCAACCAAAAGGGAAAGAATCTCTTAACTTAAAAAAAAAACAAAAAAACAAATCCCAAAGCATCAACCTGCCTCCTTAATCATCACCTGCTTCCCCTTCTCCCCGTTGCCGATCTCTTCGCTGTCCCCTGCTGAAAGCGATCGCAACCCAAACCTCCCTCCTCCTCCTCCTCCTCTCTTCCTCCGCCTCCCCTTCTTCCCCGCCGCCGCCCTTCTTCGAGTCCCCCTCCTCCTCCGCCGGCATCCGGAACCGGCACATGGGGCACGACCCGTGCATCCCCAGCCACTTCTCGATGCACCGCCCATGAAACCTATGCCGGCACGGCATCTCCTTCACCACCGCCGCCTCCTCCTCCGCCGCTCCGGCGAGCTCATCCAGGCACACCGGACATTCACCCACCTCCTCCCCCTCCTGCCCGACCTCCACCATCTTCATCGCCTCGATCGACGCCCTCGACGCCGGCGGCGGGCCGCCTGATCCTCCCCCGCCCCTCCCGGAGAGGAGCTCCGCCACGAGCTCCGGGTCCCCCTGGAGCACCACCATCCCCTGCGTCAGCGGGTTCACCAGCACGATCCGGTCCGGCGGCGGCGCCGGTCCTCCATCAGCCGGTGGCGGCGGCCCCATAACGCCGACGAAGATCGGGAAGAATCTCCGCCTCTCCCCGCCGCCCGCCGCCTCGCTCACGCGCTGCTCCGCGTTCGCCCCCTCTCTCTCCGACTCCGCCGCCGCCTCCCTCATCTGCTGCTCCGCGTTCGCTGCCTCGCTCTCCGACTCCGCCGCCATCTCACCTCGAGCGAGAGATTTTGGAATTAAGATTAGAAAAGAACAGGAATAAAATTGGGAAGAAAGGAGGCTTGGGCGGTGGATTAAAAAGGACTGATAGTGGAACTCTAGAATGATCTGGAAGTTTGTTACCAGCCCACCCAACCCAAAGTTTGATAATTATTTATTTTTATTTACTTTTCTTTTTTTTTTTTTTCTGGTTGATTCCCGAATCATGCTATCAATGTTTGCCGACCTAAGAGTGACGTTGGATTCAATGGATCTAGTGTTATGTGTGATACACCTTTTTTTTTTTTTTTTTGTTTTTCCGATATGTGAACATTGTTTTTTCTTCGAATATTCTGATAGCGCATGAATAAATAAATAAAAATATTAAAGAGAGACAGCAAGAGTTGTGCTGGCATCTGAATTGTTCCTGCTGGTGGAGGGGAGATTACTTCTTGTCTGGCTGGGATTGGCATGAGGTGGATGCGGCCAATGGTGTGCTTGTGTCCTTCTGTTTCAGGCAAGGCGGAGATATTTTCGAGTAACCTGGTGATCTTACCGTACCATTGGCGTTAAATCAAAGCAAGTTTGCTGCAACCTGGTGATCTTACCGTACCATTAGCGTTAAATCAAAGCAAACATAGATTTTTATAATATCTAGTCTAACCTAACTAATCTCTTTTTAAGACTATCAGTTACAGCTCAATTTGTATTCAACTTTTCTTCTTCTTTGTTCCTTCCTTTCAAAAGGATGAGGGGTGATTATTCATTCCGTCTAGCTTCGTACTGCCAGATGCTAAAAGTAAATCAAGAATTCATAATGTAATTTGTGATTTAAATCTAAACTTAAATAGCGTTGGTTTACTTCGAATATAATTAGATTTGGCCAGGTTTCCAAAAGAATTCTGTTATTTTGGAGGTGTGACGTGCATGATAAACTGGGTTGGAATGAGCTTATTAGGTTGTCCGAGGCTTTAAGTCTGGTCCTAGTTTAAATCTGGTATGATATTTATGCATTTCGAACCCAAATTTATTTTTTTTAAGAAAACCAAATTCAATCTGCTGAAAATAAAGGTATGAACCAAATCAAGTCCAAAATATATATTAGGTTAGGTTAGAATCATCCAGTCCAAATTATATTTATAGCCCACAAGAGACATGACCGGCTCAACTTGTATTACCGGATGTGACAGCATAAATCCGCGACCATTCTTCCACGTTTATTCGGAATTCAGAACCTGGGGCGCCACGTTTGCTTGCAAGCTTTGGCCTTACCGTGATCAAGCTCCGATCCACGTTACTAAGGTACCGTCTGGCACGTGCAGTGCTATATATTTTTACCCTTAAACCAGAAAAGTGGCTATGTCCTATTTGCAGTTGGTCAGCTTTTCCCACATCGCTAACCCGGCCTTGGGGCTCTCGCCGCTTCATTGGATAAGCTTAACAAAATCTAAAATAAAAATAAAAATAAATATAAATTAAAATAATAATAATAATAATAATAATAATAATAATAATAATAATAATAGATTATTATATCGATACATCACCGTCAAGTAGGGATGGCAATCGGATCGGATAATAAATGGATCGGATAATAAATAAATCGGATCAAAAAATTATCAACTCAAATCCGATCTATTTATTAAACGGATCAAAAATTGAAATCCGAATCCGATCTATTTATTAATCAGATAATCGATTCGATCTATTTAATTTATTTATTAAAAAAATTAAATAGGTTAAACAGATTAAACATGACGGATTAAATGGATCAGAAACAGATTAAACAGGTTATAAATAGATTAAATAGATCTTAAATAAATTAAACAGGTTAGACAGATCGGATTAAATGGGTCAGAAATAGGTTAAATAGGTTAAATAAATTATCTGATTCAATCTTATCTAAATATTAAATGAGTTAAACATGTCAAATATCTAAAACTCAAATCTGATCTAATTATTAAATAGATTAAATGGATCAATCCTGACTCAAATTCATTTAGTCTAAATTCAAATCTGTATATGATGAGTCGAACACGAATTAGATTGGTTGATTGGATCGTATTTTGGCAATCCTACCACCAAATGTGCAGAAGCTAGATTTTTTTTCTTTTAATAAACTTATAAGCGGAAAATCAAAATGCTGCAATGGTGTGGAGCGTACGCAGTTTTCAGGCGCCTTCACTTGCAAACACGGGAACCAAAACGGAGTAGTTTTACAGCTCTTCTATAAACTCATCCTGCCCTTTCATCCAGGGCTAGACACAGATTGAATACCACAATATCCATGCCTATATTTATTTAGGTAACCTTCACTTGTAAACACGGGAACCAAAACGGAGTAGTTTTACAGCTCTTCTGTAAACTCACTCTGGCTTCCCATCCAGGGCTAGACACGGATTGAATATCAATATATTCATACCTATATTTATTTTATCTAATGAATATAAATATAAATATAAAAATTATTTAAATATAAAAATTTATATTCATATTTATTTTAAATAAATACGAATATAATTTAAATATTAAAAATATAAATATAATTATAAATATATTTTAAATAATTAAATTTTATGATTATAAATTAAAAATACTGTTAAATAAATGATAAATCAAATTAATAACATATTTATATGATTATATTTTTTTAAAAAAAAATAATAAATATTATATAATTATATATGATTACATATAGATTTGTATTTTCGAATATAAATTAGATAATTATTTATCAATATTCATATTTATTTTTTTTTAACAAACATAAATATAAATACTGATATTAATTGCATCCTTAAATTTTTATTTATATTTAAATTAATTCAGATATGAAAATGAATCAAAACGAATAATACCTATATCATATTCATTCCTACTGCCATGCAGCGAAAACCAAATAAACATCAACTGGATTCCAGTGATTCTACGTGGACTTCCCCACAAGCAAACTATTTCTTGGGTATTCACAAACACAGGTCCAACAACACGCACTTTACGCTGCAGTCATTAGGTTCCTTCACTTCCATGAATGTACGACATGCATCCAATACTAAAAGATCTGTCATACCCACGACGAGTTTTGCCATAACAGTTCAGCAGCATTGATCAGCTCCATACACATGACAGAGCTTTGTTGCAGATGAGTGGTATATTTGCTTTCTTCAAGTGCAGTTGCATACATGAAACAATGCATCAGCCACCACAGCCAGAACAATCGAAACACTCAAACCAATGGTTAAATTCAAGTTTCCTCAAGAATTTATCAAAAAAATGACTCAAAAAATTAAAAAAAAAAAAACAAATTCTAACAGAAAGCCAGGGGCATACAAAATATCATTTTACTTCGTTTTCATCTCTCCTGCATATAAAAATAATGCATTCATATGGTCATCAAATTTATGCTTCTACCTGGCAAGAAGAATGGTCGGAGCGTCGGTTAGATGAAATGTGAAATCACTGGAACAAGGGCTCCAAAAATCTGGCCCTTCTTTCTTTTTTTCTTGTTTTGGGTTGAAGCCTCTATTTGACTGTACTGTTACAAGGGAGCAATTTCAGAACTCGGGGTTTCCTTGTCAACAGCTCCTCACATCATGTGTGATTTTTATGATCTAGCAAAAGAATTGTCAGAAGTAATAGAAATGATGACTGATTGTGCCAGCATTGCTATGAGTTGGGGATGAAGCTGCCAACATAACCAAAGCCGACTACCAAAAATGCAAGAGCCTGGAGGTAGATGTAAACGTAGTAGTAATTTTCTCCAAAAGCAACATCACAGCATGCACAAAAGAAGAGGAAGACTGCAAATCCAATTTCTGAGAACGTGATTCTGATGAAAGAATGCAAGTCACCAATATCAGTAATATGTCCGTCTGATGTAAACATATACAATATGCATGATTGTTACCTGTCTTTCAATCTGATCGGAGGCTTTTCGAGTATCTGGGTCTCAGGCTTTCCCTTGAGAGCATCTCCCAGTTTCTCTGTCACAACCCACTCATTTACACCTCCTGCCTCAAACAGACCAACCATGGTTGCTTTCATCCGGTGCATGGACATCACATTTTCAAAAAGAATCCAGAATGGCATAAGATGGATCGACCTGTTGACATCCAAATCAAAAGCGTAACAGGTTAAAGAAATTAATAAAGTGGAGAGTTTGTGCACATGCTTTTGCATAAAATGACAATAAATGTAAGTCAAATAGTCAGTGATTTTGTTAAGAACATGGCAGAGCTAGTTTTAATATGACTCTACCACACAAGGGCACTTCATTAGGGGTAAAATAGAATATTTAAATAATTTTTGAAAGTTTCAGACCTAGGATTTCTGATGGCATTGAGAACTGTAATAGTTGTTGGGATATAAACCACTCCCCAGGTAGGAATGCTGACTTCTGGAACCAGAACCGATGCTGGAATTACAACACAGTAGAGAACAAAGGTGACGATATGGGCTACGATCTTCCTCACAAAGAAAAAACTGTAAAGCACGTGAAACTTCTTCCACAAGGATACCTCCTGCTCCATACAAAGAACATATCAGATAATACAAAACACAATTTTCTACATAATATCCTCATACCCTGCACCTTCCAGGAATTCTTACCTTGGTCATTACAGTCTCTATTGCCACTTTCCTGAATAAATTTGCTGCCCCGCAAGTCCACCTATGCTGTTGATGGCGGTATGCCTTAAAAGAACTTGGCAGCTCACTTCTGACCTACAGTTGATGTTAACATAAAAAACAATTGGCTTCACCAGAGATTTGCAGATTAAAATGATTGACTGAATGTGGTACACAGACAACTAATAACTTGTCAGAGTCACAGTGGATCTGAGATGATTACATAGCATACAGAATATCTGGAAATTGTCGGTGCTCTCCATACTACAAGAATGAGTAATCTAGCAGGAAGTTTGTCAACCATTGTTTTGGTAGAAATAGTTCAAACTCACGCATTATATATGTATATATAAGCTAGGTTAAAAAAATTTATCCAGTAAAAGGCCATTGGTGATTTTCAATTTTTATTTTGCTGGATTCTGGAATAGAGTCAGTCATAACTTGAAGGTCTGTAGTCCCATCTTGCATGGGTCAAATTTGTCAATTTTATTCAATTGGTGGAATTTTCCTGTAAGGACAATGATCAAGCTTGAAACACACAAATGAAGAAAAACCATTATCCATGGTTTCACTTAAAGTGAGGCATTCATCAACCCATGACAATGGTTAAGACTTAAGAGAACATGACATTGGTCTTTCCACATAAACTATGTTACAATGTCCCACACCACTAACTTCAAAAACAAGCTTAAATGAAGGCAGATTTAATACCTTAATATCACCAACATAAACAAATTTCCATCCTTTAAGACTTGCCCGAACAGCCAAGTCCATGTCCTCTACTGTAGTTCGATCTTTCCAACCACCAGCTTCATCAATAGCTGATTTCCTCCACACACCAGCAGTGCCTATAAGCAGATCCATTAGATAATATCAATCTAAAGAGGTTAAGTCTTAGTTTATCAAAAAAAAAAAAAGAAAAAAGAGGTTAAGTCTTAGAAAAAACATCATGTCTTGAAAATGTGTTTTCAGCTTATAACTTCTATTGAGTTCTGATTTCTCGATCTCTATTCCATTTTTAAAGCATCCAGTTGATTTTCCTCAGGACTAAATTGAAATTCAAGTCATTTTTCCATTACAATAACAAATGCCAAAAGGAAACTTACCAAGTCATCTTAACCAAAAAAAAAAAGTGCAAAATTGATATATCTACTAGGACAATAAACATATTCCCATTCCAAATAATTAAACTGAGACTAAAAGGGGTGGTGGTTTACCATTAAATCCGAAGAAGGCAAAGGTGGATGAACCTGCTTCCTGCTCCACTTTGAAATGGTAATCTAGGGTCATCTTTTGTATCCTTGTCATCAAGCACTCAGTAGAATTCACTGCAAAATCGTCCGGGAAATGCCACATCAGCAACTTCCTGTCAATTAAAAACAGAAATATCAGAATGAATAAAAACTTTTTTGCAAAACTCGTGGAGGAAACTTTGCAGAAAGTGTATTAAGCCTCATACAAAACCAAGTGTAAGGTAAACTTGCCGCAATGACTATTTAATTTTTAGCATACATGTTATCCCCCCCCCTCTCTCTCTCTCCTATTTTTTGATGCATCGGGGTGCTGAGGGAGGGGAGGAGAAAGAAGGGGCGGCAAGGGGGCTTTGATAATCCTTACTTGGCCCGGAATTGTTGGGTTTTTGACTTATTTTGTCATTAGAAAAGCCCACATTTAGCCAAGTCACAGTCGGAGTTGATTATGGGACCACAACGATAGGACAAAGTCCTCGTCTAACTTGGGTAATAAGAGAACTGATGCCTTCTCTCAAGTCATATAAAGAGGTCTCAGCATCTTTTACGCAGGAGTGGAACAAAGGTGTTCCACTGCACTTTTGAGCAGTTGAGAGAAAAAGAAAAAAAGAAAGAGAAGAGAGAGAGAGAGGAGGAGAGAGAAGAGAAGAAAATTATTTTTCTTGGAGTTGTATCTTTAGTCTCGACATCTCCGCTGTCTCTTGGTGACATGTTCCTTCCATGTTAGATTTCTCAGTAAGATCTCTTCTTGTATTTTCTCTGGGTTATTTTCTCTCGGTACATTCGTATGAAAAGCCTTATACTCTATTTATTATAATGAATATCTTGCTTCCCAATGAATGTAGGCTGGATTTGATATGAACTACATTAAATCTTTATGTATTGTGCTAGTTTTATTTTATATCATTTTTTATTATTTTATTAAGTTGTCCTTGGGTTATAACAATTGGTATCTGATCTTGGAACCATGGTAGAGAAAACTAATATACTTTTCATGATGGTGGGCAGTTTGACCAAATTTTAAATTCCAAGATTTAAGAGCATCAACTTTGCACTTTGGAAGTTAAAATGCAGGTTATGTTGGTGAAGGATGAGTGTGACATGGTGGTTGAAGGCAAAGAAAAGAAACCTTCTATGATGATTGAGGAAGAGCTCGCCAAGAGGGACAAGATGGTGACAGCTGATCTTCATCTGACACTTGATGAGTCAGTTCTGCTTCATGTTTCCTCAAAAACTACTGCTGAAGGATTGTAACAAAAGTTGAGAAGCATATGTAAGGGAAAATCTATACTAAATAAGATTTTTCTTTGAAGCCAGTTGTACACCTTGAAGATGAAAGGAGCTTCGTTGCAAGAGCACCTGAATTGGTTTAATACATTGATTAGCTAGTTAGCAATCAATGAGATCGTGGTCAACGATAAGGAGAAAGCAGCGGTATTGCTTAGCTCCATGCCTGATTGCATAGGATTGTTTGATCATGAATTTCAATGGTGCAGCAACTCTCAGCAGAACTTGGTTTCAATATTGCTTATTGAGGAGGCTTGAAAAAATAGTTAGGTGGGCTCTTCAAGTATTACACTGATAGAGAGGAAGATCCTAGAGAAAGGATTTGATGATGCATAATCGAGATTCAAGTCTATAGATAAAGGCAAAGTGTAGTTTCATTACCATAAGGAGTATGTTAGACATGTATGTCTACAGCATACATAGAAGCAGAACGATGGTGAGTTTTCCAAAGAAACGGTAATATCTATGCCTATTGGTGTTGGGGAGGTTCTTACAATCTCTAAAGGTATGGGTGCTCTCGATGGTGCTTGGATTTTGGATTTTGGTATTTCTTACCATGTTTGCTCTGGAAGGGATGGGTTCAATTCTTTTGAGGTAAAGGTAATGTTCAATTGGCTATTAGTTCAGTTTTTGAGATTGGTGGTATAGCGACAATAAAAATCCAGATGTTTGATGGAGTAGTGCATACTCTGAGTCGGGTGAGATATTATCCCAAAGATTTGCAGAAAGTTGATTTTGCTTGGTGCACTAGACTGTAGAGGCTATAAGCGTTCAGCATGAGGTGGAGAATGACATGTGGCATCATGGTGCTAATAAAAGGCAAGAAGTACGACAACATATACCAGTTGATTAGACACAGGTTTGTATGCAGAGTTTTAATGGTGGGTACAGTGAAATGGAGACATGATGCTTGGGAAGATGTAGTTGGAGGCAAGTGGCCATCTAGGGTTGTTTTTGCTATAGCAAGAGAAGCAGTTTCCCCGAGAAATTTCTGGAAGAGTGATGCTATTGGTGGCAGGAGAAGCAGATTCAAGTGGTGCTTGAGCTTTTCACAAGTAGGAGTTGAACTACTCCAGGGGGAGGGGGCGTTGTTTGAGAGATGGGAGATAGAGGGCTTCTGCAGGATTTCCTGGTTGGCTTGGCAATTGAAGCTAAGGTGGAGAATATTGGGTTTTGGACTTCTATTTCCATTAGGAAAGCCCAGATTTAGCGAAGTTTGGTTTGGAGTTGACTATGCAACCATCTAGGAAGGGACAAATTCCTTAACTAACTTGGGTAATAAGAGAAACAATGCTCTCTCTCAAGTCATATAAAGAGCAGCTTTTGCATCTTGTATGCCGGTGAGAAAAAGAGCGGTTCAGTGGTGCTTTTGA
This sequence comes from Elaeis guineensis, assembly GCF_000442705.2. Classification (NCBI taxonomy): domain Eukaryota; kingdom Viridiplantae; phylum Streptophyta; class Magnoliopsida; order Arecales; family Arecaceae; genus Elaeis; species Elaeis guineensis. The sequence continues at coordinate 10,835,298 of NC_026005.2, read as the reverse complement.
GCAAGTGAGAGAAAAAGAGAAAAGAAAGAGAAGATGAGAGGAACAGAAAGAGAAGAGAGAGAGGGTGGATAGATAGAATAAACTTATTTTCCCATAGTCTTATCTTGGTCTCAACGTATTAGGTCTCTAAAAGACATGCTTCTTCTGTGGTAGATTTCTTGGCAAAGCCTTGTTCTTATGTTTATCCTCATATTTTTTTGGATTATTTCCTCTTGTAAATACTATGTTTATCCTCCAAATTTTAAAATCCAAGAAATCTATCACATATGTTTATCCTCATATGTTCTTATGTAAAAGGCCCTATACTATGTTTACCATAGTGGATCTGTGATAGATTTCTTGGCAAATTCTTGTTCTTATATATCCTTCTTGTATTTTTTTGGATTATTTCCTCTCGGCAAACTCTTGTAAAAGGCCGTATCCTAGGTTTATTACAATAGATCCCTATATTATGTTTATTATAGTGGATCTCTCACTGCTCTAGCGGACGTAACCCAAATTTTTGGTGAACCATGTCAAATCTTGTACCATGCCAAATTTATTTTCTATTATTTTTCTATCATTTTATTTAGCTGTTCCGGGGTTATAATCGGAAGGACTTGAACCTATCCATCCACTTTTCACCATGAGTGTGCTGACTTGACAAAGATCATATAGGTGGTGAACCCATAGATAGCCACACATAATTCTCTTGGAAGACTCAAGATAACTGCACCTATGAAAATATAATTTGCTGTTTAAACAAATGGAAAGTATAAAGTCTTCACCAAACAGTACATGAAATGATTTTTAACAAACTGGAAGCAAGCATCAGGAGAAAAAGGAAAGAAAAGAGCAGAAAGGAAAGGCGAACAGGCAAATTGTTTCATCATCCTCAAACCAGATGTTTATATTTATAATAATGTGATAAAAATGGCACATGAAGGAACCCCATATCTGACTGCAGTTCAAAGATACAGCCAAAAAGAACACTTCTCCCAATTAAGGCACACTATCTACCTTCTCACACTCTTCTTTCAACCATCGAATACTTGCAAGTGTTATATTCTACTCAATTTTTTCATCATTCTTGAGCTCACAATGGCCAATTCTACATTCATGATTCAACTTCCCTAGAACTTAAATTACAAAATGAATAGAGTATTTGTTCTATTGGGCTGATCATTAAGATCTCATATCCATTTTTCTAGGCCCACTTTCAAAGTCAAACTGTCTTGGGATAAAATTCCACTAATTGCATTTCATCTCCATATTTGCATCTAATAAACTATTTCATCTCCACATTTGCATCTAATAAACTCTCCTTGTGCTTAAAATGCAATCTACATAATCAGAGTATTGTGTCCTATTTAGCCTAACTTTATGATTATGAAGCTTGTTTTAAATGTCTAGTGTTTCAAAAGTCTAACTGCTTTTCTATAAAGTCTATTTATCAGATTAGGCTGCATGTTTGCATTGACAAGATAGATTTCACCAGGGCTAAATTAATGTCATCTATGGAGATGAATTAATGAAGATTTGAAGTCGATTCAAAATTGCAGACATTTTTACCTAATTTCACATTCAACAAGGAAGGCAGCATTTTCTGTCTACCAGTAAACAGGAGTTTCTGCATGTCTTCAGACTTGAAATCTTTCTTTTTTTTTGCCCCTTTGTTTGGCTCAAGGTACAGTCTTGTGCTTGGGTATGTGAATCACTCAGATGCAATGTCTACATATGCAAGCATAAATATAATGTTTCACAGGTTAGATCATGTCCTACTTAATGCAACGTAGTTTTAAGGTGTCTTAGCCGAAGTAGTGGCACACATTATTTCGGGAACTCAAATCACTTGGCAGTTTAGATGTAGAAAATAGATGCAGTCTGGAATTAGCACATTATGAAATGAGCCATTAAGTCGTAACATAGTAAAATTCTTTTATATGTGAAATTACTTCTATGGATATTGAAGTTTATGCAGAAGAAATTGTTGGTCTTACCAAAATCCCAGCGTGCTTGAACAAGAGCAATCTTTGGATTATACACCAGAAAAGGGATAGCCCTCATAAGAAAGTCGGATTCTGGTTGGAAATCAGAGTCAAATATGGCAACAAAGTCACATTGTTGAACATAGCTATGTTCCATTCCTTCCTTTAAGGCACCTGCTTTGTACCCTTTCCTGTTGCCTCTGACCTCATAATATATATTCATGCCTTTACTTGCCCAAAACTTGCATTCCAGTTCCACTAGATCCTAGCATGGAAATTTTGCAAAAGGAAATTAAGAGCGTTAGAAAACTCAAATTTCTTAGGAACGAAAATTAATTGCTAGCCTACTTACCTAGAAGATAGAATTGGAATCATTAAATTATTTGCTGCAAAACCGTAAGCTTACAATTAAGACAGGTTAAACAACTTGGCTGTAACAACTCCGTCGGTGAGGTTCAGACTGGAAGGTATATCTTTGATGAGTAATAATATATCAATGTCAATTTCCAAGGCAGGTTTCCTCGAATTAATTGGGTGAATTATTTGTGCCTTATGCCAGATACCAACAACTTTAGATGTCAAGATAAGCCATGTATGAACCAGAACCATGAGTTTATTGTTACTCCCATGTGCATAGAAAATTGGCATCAAGGTTCAATTTTATTTATTTATTTCTTTTTGATGTTCATCATTCAAATGTAATCTTTTCATAGTTGCTGTGAATATAATTTGTCACTGGGATGTGGCATGATGACCCAAGTAGTTGGGATGAGTCTTGAAGGTTATGGTAATGATTATGTGATATGATGTGGTATCAATGCTGGTTTTAATGAAAGGTATCCAAAATAAATTTAAGATGAAAGGTATCCAAAATAAATTTGAGCACTGACTTTAGCAGTATATGTTTGCTGGATAAGAAATAATATCATAGAAGCCTAGTAGAAAATATGTTGTATGTAAATTTTAATCATTGGCCATGAATTATCAATACTTTTTGATGCATCTAAAAACACAGATAGATGCATAATTTTTAGAATTATAATAAGTAAATAGAATATATACCTAAATTGAGTTCAGTTCATAAAGAAAAGAAGGTTACATCTAAGCATCGTTATCCGAACCGTTCTGAATCGGACAATTCAGGCCATGCCGAACCGTTCTGAATCGGACAATTCAGGCCATGCCGAACCGTACTGATGAAAAACCGGTCCGGTTCCAACGTACAAAACGGCATAGTGGCCATCTTGGAGGGAGGGAGAAAAAAGAGAGAGAGAAAGGGAGGAGATAAGGAGAGGGAGAGGAAGAAAGGGCCTCCAACGGCTGCCAAAAGCCATCCAACCTCTTGCCGAGCATAGTACGATGGAGGAAGGGAAGGAGAGAAAGAGGGGGAGAGCCTTATCGGGTGTTCGAAGGCTGTCGAGGCCTTCGAACAGATGATGCCACCACCATGATATCTCCGACAGCCGACGAGCCCACACCGAGGGACCTAAGGGCGGCTGAGGCCAGAGGAGGGCCTCCGCCCTCCTTCCATGTGAAATAGGGGTTCGCCCCTGTTTTGCATTTTTTTTGGCTTTTATCGCGCTTCGCTCGATACAAGCCACAAAAAAATGCAAAAAGGGGCGGACCCCTGTTTCGCACAGGAGGAGGGCAGAGGTCCTCCTCTGTCTCGACCGCCCTCAGGTCCTCCGACGACCTCCGGCACCTCTCTTCCTCTTTCTCTCCCCCCTTCTCTCCCCTTCTTTCCCCTTCTCTTTCTTCCTCTCTTTCTTCTCCCTCTCCCCTTCTCTACCCTATCGGTTCAACCTGGCATGGAACGGTACAGATCCGTACCGAACCGTATTGTCGACTGGTCGACACGGGCTCTGATTCCAGTTCGGCGGTCCTTGCATCCAAGATTTTATGTCCTAGCAAGATGGAGTGTGTCCTAGTTGTCCCATCATGTTCCTATGATAAAATGGGACCAGGATAAGGTTGGAAATTCGAAACCCATCCATATGAGGAGGAAGAAAGAGAAAAATAAAAAAAAGGAAAGATGAAGAAAGGAAAAAAGTGAAAGGAAAAAAGAAGTTAAAATGAAAGAAGGGAAGGGAAAAGAAAAGGAAAAAAAACGTAGGAAATACGAAAGAAAGGAAAGAAAAGAAGAAGAAAAAAGAAAAAAAAGAAAGAAATGGATAAGAAAAAAAATGAAAAAGGAAAGAAGAGAAAGGAAGGTAGAAGAAAAAGAAAGCAAAGAAGGAAGAGAAAAAAGAAGAAAAAGAATGCAAGAAAGAAAGAGAAATGAAAGACGAAAGGAAGAAAGATGGAGGATATCTATCAGAATGTATGACCAGAAGCGCCATTAGAACAAGACGGGATAGTGAGGCATCCCGTTCCACAGACAAACCAGGATACACTTATCCCACGAGATCAATGATATAATCAAGGAGCAGAAGGAACTGTATGTTGGGTCACAAGGCTTAACATACTCTAGAACCTGATACTGATGGGCTAATAGGCTTGGCATAGTCGAGAAAGGTAGGGTCCAAATTCTTTAGAAATTAGAACCATTTTAACAAGAGTGAATAGCCATAGTGCCATTCTTTATGGGTGATTCCAACCACAATTTTACTTTGAAATGCTCTACAATATATCAAGTGGCCTGAGCTGAGGTCATAGACTAATGGATTATAATGATTTTAAAGAGAAGATGGTTGGGAAAATTACCCTAGTTTAACCAGGTTGACTTGTCCACTGATCCTGAGTTAAGCACAAAGCAGAACTTCAAAAGAAAAAAAAAAGTGCCAAATCTCCAGCAATGATATCTTTCTTTTAGTTGCACTTTACATGAAGACATTTTGATCTGAATTAACTAGAATTCACTTACTTGCAGCTAATTCAGCGGGTTCTTTATCTTAATAATAATATGTTCCACTAACTAAGAAACAAAAAGACAAAAGGCCATCAGGGATAATTTATTCATATTTTCAGATGAAATTTGGGCCACTAGGCATAAAATATCTTCAGCAGAAAAACTTGATGAAACTGCCAACTGGTGGATGTTATTTGAACCATATCATACCCAATGGCATTTTGATGCAGATGACAGACCTGATCCTATATCATTCTTTAAGTTAAAGTTTAAATTTTAAAAGAAACATCAAATTTCAACAAAATAATCCTGTCCACTGCCCATTTAGGCATTACGCCGTACATCTAATCACTATAAAATATTTTCAGGTAAATGAAGATCTACAATCACCATGATTCTATATTAATAGTCATACAAATAACTGATTAGTTTCTTGACTCCAAATAACATTTCTGTCTTTGACTTGCTAAATACGCAATTTTTCCTTTTGGTTTCAGCATGCTTAATTTGGCTAACAGAAGGCCTCATTATCACCAAGTTAGAAAGAGCAAATATCATGTACTAAATTGGGAGGAAAACCAAACTCCTTGGAACATAATCTCAATGAAAAGCTGGCAAACGGTTACCACCAAGTCACCCCCTCTTCGGATTAGGAAAAAATAATGAAACCTCCAAAAAGAATATGACAACTGCTACACTCACACCAGCTCTTAGGACTTTTCTCACAGGTCTTTCATTTTCAGCTCACAGGTAGGGACCACCTGCACATCATCCTTATTTCCATGTCTCTTTCCATATTTGTTTTCACAAGGTTTGTCTTGATATCATTTTTCTTAGAATATCCCCTAGGCACATTCTGAAGCCACCACCCAACTTATTAAAAAAAAAAAACGTTTGCGACTCACCAGACTTTTTTTATCTCGAACCTGGACTGACCAAAGGATTAACAAAACAGGCCACTCATTCTGACCAAACCAATAACAACAATTTACCATGTGAGACAACTATAACTTCTTATGTTAAATTGATAAAATTCTAAATGTCAGAGGGTGATATAATTTTGTCTCGCACACCGAAAAGAAGGAAAAAACAACTACACCAATAGTTTATATCAAGTGGATATAATGGGACAAGTTTAGTAAAGGAAAGTATGCTAGGACTAACATCAGAAGATCCCACAATTCCCACGGGCTCCAAGGAGCACGAGGAAGTCATTAAACAGGTCCGGTCATTAGCGGTCTAACTCAGCCGCCCGTCTCCGACCAAACCGCGCTCCCATTGTTTCTCGTTTGTAACATTCTAGGCCCACGCCAGCCAACTAACGAGCCCAAGGACGAAAACGCTGCGCGATGTGTGGGGCCCACGTGTTCATAATTACAGGGATACTTTCCATGTGACATGATACGGTAACTTTCATCAGCTGCATTTTTTACCCCTTTCATAATTAAGTCGGAGAAGGTAAAATAAGGATATTCTCATCCAGTGCTTTTCTTTTAGCAGGAAGGGAACAAAAAAAAAAAAAACAGTAGACTACAACTCGCTGGAAACATAAAAATACTGGTTGAAGTTAACACTAACCCCCCGGCCCCAACCAATACAACAATTAAAATTTGGAAAGAAAATATTAGGTGGGAAACCGCAAAATAGAAGGGTGAAATTATCAATTTTTCGAAATGGAAATATAGTTAATTAGCGAATCTACCAGGTTAATGATATATATTTATGTGCTGAAATAATCCAGCTACCAATCGAGATTATGATGCAATGTACCTTGATCGTTGGATCCGTGGAATCATCGAGAACTTGGATGATGATTCGATCCGACGGCCAGGAGAGCCCACACGCAGCCCCAATTGATAGCTTGTACACCTATGAGCACCCAATCCCTTTCCCCCATTAATCCCCACAGCTATTGCTAATAAAACCAGAAGAAAGAGAGAGAAGCACCTCTTTCTCGTTGTACATAGGGATCTGGACGAGGACCATGGGGTAGGCCAGATTGCCGGACTCGAGATCGCCCTTAATGGGCTCCCATTTGTACCGCTTCTCCGGCCGCCGGCGGAGGAGCTTGACGGCGAGGCTGCAGACGGCCATGGATACCACCTCCACCAGCAGCATCACCGACATCGCCAGGCACAGCACCACCGCTGCCCGCAGCAGCGGCGCAACCGCCATCTTCCGCGCCACCCTCCACCCCACCACGACCCGATCCAAGAAATCCCCTTCCTCCCATCGGAAAAAGAAGTCCAATCCCCGCGAGATCGAGACCCGAGCCGACCAAGAGACATTCCCCAGAAAAAAATCTGTTCAAATGGAAGCAATAAGAACCCTTAATTGATTTGAGAGGAGGAAGAGGAGGAGAGTATTTACCTGCGTCTAAGGAGGTCGAGAGCAAGAGCACGGTGTCGGCTTCGCTAGAAGCGGTGGCGGTCACGGCGGCGGTGGCGAGGACGATGAAGAGAGCGGCTCTCATTGCACTCGCCTCCATTCCTTTCTTTCTTTCTTCGCCCGCCCCTCCCCTCCCTTCAATTCTTCTGCGGTTTTTTGAGCTGTTGGTTGCCTTTCCTCCAGCGTCTCTACTTAAAAAAAGTAAGATAGGGGTGGGGCCACGTTTTCGCTCCATTTTCTCCCATAATGTTCCTGCACCCCGAGAAGGGACAAAAGAATGGGACCTATTTCTTTGTGGCACCAGTCCTCGGTTCTCTCTTTGATTGGATTCCTTCGTTGTTACGTTTTCCCGGTGCCCAAATTTTTTTTTACTCGGATTGGCTGTTAGATTGCTTGCAGCAATTACCCTAGTCAGCAATCAGCGTCGGGGTACTCTAGGGCAATGAGGGGTCGTATCTTTTGCACGAAAGAAGGATTCACCTTCCTCCGCAGGTATTGACCGTTGGATCATACAATGGCAGCTTCGAGATCTGTGCAACGGATGAATGGAGGGGTAGGAATGCTTTGAGGGCTAGGCAGGGTGAGATCCAACGGTCGTCGGACACAAAAGGGATCAATCATTCTTTCGCGCCGAGCCGGTGGAGAAATGGGTACGCGACAAAATGTGCGGGTTGGAGAAGAGGTTGGTTGCGAGAAGAGGTGCGGGTCCACCATGTTTTAGGTACGCTGTCCGAAGTCCTTACAAGTCGCCGCCAGGGATTGGGCAGGGCTCGCTCTGAAAGCAGGTCAATCAGGGGGCCATCTCCGCCGTCCATTTCATGCATTCAAATCTAGACGTCTGATGCTTGAAGAGTTTAGGCAGACATATTGAAATGTGGAATAAAATCTATTTATTCAGTTTTTTTTTATTCAACGGTAAAACAAGAGTAATTAAAAAGGTTACTGCTTAATTTTGAAAGAATTATTCTACTAGAAATAATGAAATAGTTTTATTTAAAGATGCGTTGGGTTCTTGAAATCGAAAGTGGAATGGATTAAAAGAAGAATTAAAATGATCATATTTTTTCGGCTCATTTGATTCATGACTTTAGCCAGGATTTGAAACGGATCTAAATACTAAGAAAAAAATCAAGATTGAATTTTAAAAAATTATGATATTTTTATGTTCTTTGAAATTAAAGTAAGGAATGTAATTCTGTCAATCAAATTATTAAAATAGAAATCACTCGTTCAAAGCTCAATTTCCTCCAATCAAATATATATGTCCGAAATGTATTCAACTCTATACATGTATCTCTATTCTTTTTTTTTTAAAATTGACTTGGATGATAAAATTATATTGGAAGGAAGGAGGTTCTTTGCCATGCTATCATAGAATTAGTCGCTTTGTTGGCAATGAATACAAGTATAATTGTTTTGAGACATGTTGCCATGTTCAACTTTGGCTGTTCTTCTTTTTGTTTTTGGAAATTTTAATCATTTGCAACCAAAGTAATGTGCATGTGGAATCCTATGCAGGCATCACATGGATAACACCCATAAAGTGATCTAAAATGTTGTATGATGAAGTTTGGATTATGTTTTTTTCTGAGCAAACACATGAGTGTCTTGTGCAAAAAGTCCAAAGTGTATCGATTGAGGGCAGTCCAATCATTGAAATCACTTTTTGTTTCTTAGAGTCATGAGAATTTTACTCATCTTTTCTTGGTTACCTTTACATGGAACAAGGTTATGCCTCTATGTTGTGCCTCTCTTTAGTAAAACATTTCCTACTTACAAGCCAAAGGTGGGGGAACAAACATACAAGTACCTTATGGCAGGATGGTGCTGGTAAAAAATGATTTTTTTTTTTAACATTTGATGTTCTACTTGATTTTGTCTTGAGTCTGAACCATCTTGTGAAGAGAAAATAACAAAAATAATAATCGGGAATTCTGATTGCACGGAAAAGAGGGATTTGTTATCATACATTTTCTATGCTCTACAGCCAAAAAGTGGACAAAAACAGCATGACTTTATCTTTCATCTCTGGATTTTTTAGGAACCAAGCAATGATATGACAAAGAAGGAGAGCCTCTACTGCCAAATTGATTTATTATAAAATGATCGATGAACCAAACACTTTGGGTCATGAATGTGATAAAAATAGAAACTTTGTGGGTAAATCAAGATTTGGGATGAAGATATGTAAGGTGGGTTAGCGTTAACCTTAAGCATTGGTTGGAAAGAGAATAGGGAATCCCATTGCTTACTTCATAATCAAAAGAATTCTTGCTGACAACACTATATGCTTGGAGATTCTAATGAATTTTCCATGCATTACTAAAATATGTCTAGGTCATGCTATAATTGACCATGGGTGCATGGTCTTAACTTGAAATGTATCAGAACTAAACAAGCTTTTGAACCTAATCCAATCGAGAGGAAGGAAGAAATTCTTTCTACTTACTAAGTTTAATTTTTTTTAAAAAAAATAGTTAATAGAAAAATTGGTAAAGTAGCATCTTAGTCCTCCTTTCTTTCTTCTTCTTTTTCTTTTCTTTTCTTTTTTTTTGAAGGAAAAGAGAAGCAAGGTTTGCCACCCAGATTTATTAAGGAACTTTCTTTTATTAGCAATGATAAAATTGAGTTACAAAATCTCAATTTATACTAATAAAATGCATCCTTATATAATCTAAATTAGGTTTCTCTTTTAATTAAAAGATGTTACAACTTTTCCAAATTAGATATGAGTAGTGAGGATAAGAATTAAAAAATTAAAATTTTATAGGAGGTAGATCTCGACTTTTAAATCAAATTTCTTTAATTGTTTTGCCTAATTCTTTTCAGTTTGAGATATGTTCAATCAAAATCCTTGCTGAAACGATAATTTTTACCTTAATCAACCTATATCAAGACTTACATGATGGAATTTTTCTTTGATTGTATAATATTGTAAATAGTTAATTGTTTTTTTTATTAAAAAGGCATCTTAGTCAAATATTGTACGAGCAGGTTATTAAAAGTTATCTTTTTGTTTTATAAAATTGATATGTGATTCAACTTTCTGATGCAACAGATTTTATTTCAAAACCCTATCTACTTGTACTCGTAGTGATCAGATCGAATTTGATGATCCTCCTCTAATTACTTTCCGGTAACAGTAGAAAATTGATATATTCAAAATCTTCAATCCACTTTTAGTATATAATATAAATTATGCTTATTTATGAACAACCATATGCTTCAATGATGGAGCTTATATAAAAAAAAATTGTTGCCCAGGAGTCCGATTGGCACCAAAATATATAGTGCTTGAAGCTTCAGTATATAACTGTTAGGATTTGACGCCTCGAGATTCAGCCCACATTGAGCCCACAACGAGGTTCGCGGCGAAAAACGGAGTCCAACGAGATCAAGATCACCTGAAACGGAGCTCGGATGGAGGAGATACGAGCTTATGAAGTCGGCACGAGAATCGAGGCGGCGGAGGATCGCCGGCGACCGGCGGCGGACGGCAGCGGCGCGGCCGCAGGCGGCGGCGCGCGGGACGCGCGACCCAGGCCCGCGCGGGGGGGCCCGCGGCCCAGGCGGGCGCGCAGCCCAGCGGGGCGCGTGGCCCAGGCTGGCGCGCAGCCCAGGCGCGCACGGGCCCGCGCGCAGGCGCGGCCCAGGCCCGTGCGCGCGGGCCGGCCTAGGCCAGCGGCCTGCTGGCCCTTGCCCCGATCCACCGTGGACCGGGTGGTCCACGGCGCGGTCTGTGGACCGCGTGGGCGTTTCCCACGCATTTCTCGCGGTTCACGGCACTATTCCGTGGACCGGAGCGCAATCGGAGGGCCCAGGTGGTTCCCGGTCTTGATCCGACGGTCCAGGAGGTTTTTGGCTTTGTTTAGGATTCCTAATCCCTCTCTAATCAAGGATTAAACCTAGTTTAAGCCTTTAAAAAGGCCTGAGACAAACAGAGGGTTGTGGTTTTGTGTTTCTCGCCGTAAGAAGGCCGTACGACCCCGAGAAGAGAGAGAGAGGTGAGGGCGCTGTGAGAGAAGGAGCAGGAGACTCCTGGACAGCGGTCGCCAGGCTCTTCAGGGGTTCAGGGGGGTCTCCAAGAGAGAGAGAGCTTTTGTGAGGGAAACTTCATGTGAGAGAGAATTGGTGTACAAGGGTTGAGGGTGAGATCTCCTCTTGTAAAATTTTCTTTTCATAGTGAAGTTTGCATGCCCCGTGGAGGCGAGCCCTTTTGTGGCTGATCCACGTATTTTGATTGTTTTTCCTTTTGTTTTGTTTCTTCTTTCTTCCTGCTGCATCGCGTGGTACTGAAAGGATCTTGGGAGGTGGTGTCCTGGCCAGATATCCACCCAACAATAACTAATCAAAGCTGGTGCAATTAATTTCAAATATATTTTGATAGGTAGCAAACAAGTCTATAGCTTTCAGCTTGTCAAAAGAATATGCCCCATATGAAGCAAATTGCTAAGGTGTGATTTAGTCACTCAAAAAGGATTCCTCGTGCCAATGCAGCTGTGAAGTGGCCGTTCTTGGTTTGATAAAATTGCACCAATCCATTGTTGCTAGGAATATCAATGGTCCAACCTAATAATGGCCTTTGTTTACATTGATTCAGGATGAATCTTTAAGTTGGATCTGCTCAAAATTTTGTAAATGATATTACTAAATCTGGCCCATTATATAGCTCGAAATAATTCAAACTTGATGGTTGTTCTGTTCGGTATTCCGTTTTCAATTTCTTGATTGTTCTTTTTCTTTTGATTGTTATGAAGACCAGGACATTAACTATTGCTTTACTTGTTTTGTTGATGTTGTTACTACCTTTTTCTTGAAAAATTTTAAGTTCATAATTTATTAGAAAACAACCAAGTTGCTGATAATATGAAATCCATAAAAGTCGGATGTTCTTTGATGAAGTTTCACTCCCAAGTAGTGCCAGAGGCATTTTGTTCCCTTGATAAGCTGGATTGCTAATAAATCATGCAATTAGTAATTATGTCTCTTTAGTTGTATTGAAGGGCCAAGGAGGACTTTTGAAGTTCTGTGGCCTGTTGGAACTCTGAGCATTGTGTGATGGCACAATAAATGTCCCATTTAGAATCATGCAACCATGTCTGATCGTTGCGTGTAACGCTTAGCAATAACATCTGACTTGTTCTTTTTCCCTTTTTTTTTTGAAAAAAGAAAAAAAAAAACTAAATTTATTCATTCTATTTATTGCACCATTACTCCATTGGAGCAAAAATAACTATCAACAACACTTTTCAAACTTGCTTCCATTCTGCGAACAATATTAATAGTTCATTAACATAATAAGAGAGATACATGCAATTTAATATTCATTACAATGAAGTTTACACCAACCCACAATAAGCCAAAGAACTATTCTTGTCTCTGTTGTTGCGTGGAGTACTCTTCTTTATCACTTCGTTCCCTTCATCATTTCCTTCCTTTTATTGTAATCCAGAGCAATTTGGCTCCTGTTGTTCCCATTATGTATGTTTCATTACAAAATGATTCATGATATGAGCTGAATACTTCATCCCTGAATAAGTTATGCAGTGCCCTTTTATTGTATACATTGACAAATCCAATGAAATTATGGAGTGGTAGAAGCACAAAAGAATTTACTTGAAGTAGCTTGTACAAGAGGATATCACTAGGCTAGTGCAAATTTGAAGTCCTGGTTATGTTCATCTACTTGCTTCCCGGGACAAAGGTACCAACATAACCAAATCCCATAATAAGAAAGGAAAGAGAAAGTGGGAAGATATATATGAAGTAGCGGTCGGTATTAAAGGCATAGTCATAGGAAGCACATAGTATGAGGTACATTCCAATTGCAATCTCCACGAAATGGAATCTGAAAGAAAGGAGCAACGCAATTAAAGATCAAATAAGTATGAAGTGAATCATAGTCTTATTATCCTTAACCAAGTTAATTTAGATAAAAATAGATTTTGCACCTCTCAAGATAAGAGGATATCTACTCTTCTTAAGTTCAAAATTAGCAATAGGATATCCAAATTAAAGATCCATATCATTAATTATGATTTATAGTACTAAAAATGCCCAGAAGCCAATAATCAAGTATTATGATAATCTTTATCCTATGCGTCAAGTACAAGCAAAAGTGAATGGCTAAAATTATGAAATACCATGTTATGTTATGATCTAAGTATCAAAATCTATTAATTTTCGATTTATTTTTAAACATATTTAGATCATCATCAATAAGGTGGATTCTTAATTTGAATAATTTATCATGTATGCTACCACGGTGAAAACCATACATATTTGTATCCACATGATGCATATATTACAGGCCATCCCACGAGAAGTAGATAATCTCTCTCCTCTTGATTGGAGCATGGTCCATCCCTACTTAATTATACTTCACAGAATAAAAACACAGATCAAATTTTAAAAATCTACGAGCATTAGTTCCAAAAAGAAGAAGGGTAATAAAGTACCTCTCCCAGAATTTGGTTCTGAACTTCTTAACTACTGTGGAAATTGGTTTTGTCTTCATCATGTCTCCGAGTTTCTCGGTGACAATCCATTCATTAACCCTATCTGCTTCTGTTAGACCAATGAAGACTGCTTTGCATCGATGCCAAGACATGACATTCTCGAATAAGATCCAAAAGATGGTTAGATGAATCGAGCTGCAACAGAGAACAAGATATAATAAGATCAAGATTTGGTAAAGAAAAGAGTGCAACCAAACAATATTTTTAGGTTTTCGCAGCTTGGGCAAGACCTTTTGTGATGCTTATCTGTCTACATTTTTGAATCAATGAGAGGGCTATCCTATGCTCATAAACTCAAAAAGATTTAGTTTTCATAATTTGTGGAAATAGTTTTGATTAATAAGTGGAATTAGATAAGAATTGAAGAAGTTGCAAACCTTGGAGTTCCAACTGAATTGAGAAGAGTAATGGCTGTCGGAATGTAAACTACTCCCCACTTTGGAATATGAATTTCAGATAAAAAAACAGACGTCGGAATCACCACACAGTAGAAAAGGAAGGTAACAAAATGAGAAATAATTCTCCGAGCAAAGAAGAAGTGGTAGACCAAAAAGAATTTCTTCAGAAGAGATACTTTCTGCAGTAACAAAAGAAAAAAAAAAAAGAAAAAAGCAGTTATGTAAGCTTCGGATTCACCATCATTTAAATTTTATTTTCTTGTATGGTCTGCTAGCCTAAAACTGCATCGATGAATTGGTAAAATACATGTTCAGCATTGAATCATCAGCAAGTTAAGTTTCTCTCTCTCTATATACAGCAAAATGCTGATCTTTTGAAGCATATGAATTCTTCCTCATGCATGATGTTTATTGCAATCTACGTTGAAAGATTTATTAGACTAGACTTACCTTGGCCTTTATTATCTCCAGCGCCACTTTCCTAAACAAATTTGCTGGTCCACAAGACCAACGATGCTGTTGAAAGCGATAAGCTTTATAAGTGCTTGGTAGCTCGCTCTTAACCTATGTGACAAGAGTAATGGAGATGGATGAAATCTGCAACTTATGCGAAAAAGGTGACTTGCAATATTACATGTATTTGATATGAGATTCTTTATGTATACAGAAGCATAAAAGACACATCAGAATCAACCAGCTGTGAATTTATTATTCACATAAAAATTTAATATGATTACCTTAATGTTGCCAACATACACAAATTTCCAACCTGCAAGACTTGCTCTGGCAGCTAAATCCATGTCTTCTACAGTTGTTCGTTCCTTCCAGCCTTCGACCTCATTAATAGCTAGGATCCGCCAAACACCAGCAGTCCCTATATTCAAACAAAAACGAAAAAGCTTAATTTGCATAACGGTCTTGCTAATTTTTCATATAATCTTAGAGCTGTCTTGGATAATATCTTTAGCCATAAAACATTACTGAAACTGCTTTATGCTCCCATTTCCCTGATATTTCCATTATAGAGCCCAAAGTTACAGAGTTCCAGTTAAATACTAGAGGATTGGTGCCGAAGAAAAATCATTTCCTAGATATGTTGTCAGGATATGTAAAATAGAAAAGTTTCGAGTGTGAAGAGGAATTATGCTTTCAATATGAGGAATATATAGGATTATCCTCTTTGAGTACCTGTTTTCGTTATGGTAATGAAAGCTGATTAGGCACCTTGTCCTTCTCTAAAAGAATAAAGAGAAAAGGAAGATCTGTTGATGCTTATGCTGGCAGCATGGTTCCTTTTTGTGAAACTATACAGAAATAGTTCTTAAATATACATTTAAATTTAAATCTCTTAATGTCATTCTAATGGAATCTTCGCTCTTTCAATTGCAATTGTACCATGTGAAACTTTAGGAATCAACTTCTACCATCTATATTATCTTTAACATGCCCACTTTCTAAAAAGAAAAAGGATAGAAAGACAAAAGAAAAAGGTTTCTTTTCCAACTTTGTGATTGTCTCAAGCATGACAATAGTTACCATTAAAACCAAAGAAGGCAAAAGTTGATGAGCCAGATTGTTGTTCAATCTTGAAGTGATAATTCAGTGACATCTCCTGTATCCTGGTCATCAGGCACTCATCAGCATTCACTGTTTCACCAGATACCAATTATAAGCATCATCATAGAGCATCAAAGCGCAGGGAAACATTATAGGAACAAAAAAATATATAATTTTGTTAGAGCATCATCAACTTTTTATATGTTTTTCTTTCTAACTGGTTCCCTGGACCTATGCACTACTATGCTCAGATGTAGTGCATACTCCAGATATGTTGCCTCACAAAGAGTCCAGCTAAAAAAACTACACCCACAAAACCTCATGTGGTAATTTATCCAAGTGCATGAGTCAGGTGGAATATGGTTATTTCTATTTGTCCCAATCATAAGTCCATAAGCTTACCAAATTTCCATCGAGCTTGAACAAGGGCAAGTTCAGGATTGCAGATCAAGAAAGGGACAGTTCGCATAAGAAAATCAGATGCAGGTTGGAAATCAGCATCAAATATTGCAACATATTCACATTGTTGTACATAGTCAATCTCCATTGCTTCTTTCATTGCACCAGCTTTATATCCATTTCTATTATCTCTTGATATATAATGTATAGTTATTCCCTTTCTTAGCCATTTCTCACATTCCTTCTGCACCATATCCTGCAACCGAAAAAAAAAAAGGAGGAAAAATCTCATGCATATACTAATATTAATTGGATAGAAAATGTTCATTAGATTAAAAGGTCCATCAGTGAGAATTTTAGAAATCGGGCTTCGCTTGTCATTGAAATATTTTTAATCTCAAAAGCTGAAACATGAAACTATTAGTTTGTCTCAGGCGATTGTTAAATTAGATTAATAAATAGATTATTAATGAGTTGGTGCATATGCTAATAAAATGCTACTTTGCATTAATGCATCAATTTTTTTTTCAAGAATCTTAATCATCAAATATTCAAAATGTCAACTTGTTATTTCCTTATCACATGCGGGTTGTCTGATAGAGTGTCAAGAAACAGAGTAAGCAAAGTCTTTAGCATTGATACAAGAGACCTGGATGTGATTCCACCTTCACCCTGATGCTTGGCCGGGCATCCACACATCCTAGTTCTCAAAAAAACATAGGCGTTCCAACTTGAGTAAATCATTAGTCCATATGCAGTTTTTGAAAATTGGTTGGCTTGTCAACATTGATCGATGTCTGGTAATAAGAAAGGATGCATGGGGATTATGGCTGTTCAAAACACATGTGTTTTTGCTTCTCATTGGAGATTAGAAATGAGGCGAGGACATGACTTTAATTTTAAAAGAATTTAGGGGAAAATGAATATGATTTTAATTAGTTAATTTGCATAGGTTATGTATCAGTATATAGATTCTAAATTACCCAGAGGTAGTGTTTCATCTTAAGGAAACCAGAACAGCTAGGTAGGCTAAATTAGAGATCAAGATTGTTTTTTTTGTAATAAGCCATTGGCTACATTCTTGTCTGATGCTTGGATAAATCAGGAAGGCAGGCAGAGGAAGAAACTAGGAGTATAAGGCAAAATTATATAAATTAGGTTTTCAGGAGGCAACATCTGATGGGGTAGTGAAATTATAAAGCATGTTATGTTAGTTTCTTATTTTTCATTTTTGGTGAGAGCAATGATATTATAATTATGTAATTTAAATACTTAACAATAACTCCAAGATTAGAACGCCAGACTCTCTTCCCATGCATGTGGGGAAGTGCAACCACCAGGCTATAGCCTAGTTTGCCAACTATTAAAGTGAATACAAATGGTTGGCTGCCAGAAGTCTGGAGAACCAAAGATTAAGTTTTGCCTACATTATGAGTGGTCTTCACCCCAATGTACTTTGGAATATGTTTAACTTGTTTTTATGGCATCGTGCTTGGGCACTTGTAACCATTTCCTTGATGATCTATTAACACATAAAACCAAAATCTAACTATCATTGTATATGAAGTAAGTCTTTAAAAAAGAAATCAAAACTCTAGGGTCCACATGGTAGTTCTTATAAATCCATTTTGATGTTTGGTTCTTCAAGATCTAATTTATGAAGCACAGTTCTTCTAGAGAATCAAACCCTGATTGTTAGATCAGTTGAATCATCAAGAACTTGTATGATGAGCCGATCAGATGGCCACACAAGATTGCATGCAGCTCCAATTGACAGCCGGTAGACCTGCAGAAAGCTCACAGAAACAAAATTAGCAAATAATAGAAGTTATATGAAAGCTATTAAATAAAATGAAAATTTAATAACGGAACTACTATCTTAACAAGGTTAGTTACCACATCTAATTGGCTGAAGTTTAATTACAAATTATTACTCTTTTTTTATTAAAAAAAAACATTTAGGTATATAAGCTCTTTAAAACAAAAATTCAAGGCCCTCAAACTCTGTTTCAGCATATGTGTTTGAATATCGGATTGCTAGATGAAATGGCCAATATTGTTGTGGTACCTTTTTTCCCAAAATGTGACAATAAAACTCACTAGCAAAGTTCTTTTCTCTTTCCAATGTTTTCTGGTAGTATGGACAATATATTATAGGATATTAGAATATAAGGTTTGCCTTTTTAGCTTTGATCATTGAGATATCAAAGCTTTTCACAGCATTTTTCAGAGCTTGTTTAGTCAATATCTGGCCATATTGAGTTGTGGCTGTTGCCACGTATGGCATTCCACTAGAAGGCAAAAGAAATAGTTTACTGCAGGCCTCTCTCTCTCTCTCTCTCTCTCTCTCTCTCTCTCTCTCTTTTAATATAAAAAAAGAACCATTTTTTAAAAATTTTTCAAATTTTTAGGGGACAGGAAGATTGTGGAATTTTATTAGAAAATGAAGAAGAAACAGAATATCTCCAACAGGGAGTTCAAATGTACATAAGTATGTGAGTTATATGCCTATGTACATACATCTACGCATGCTTCTCTAAGTTATGGAAGGTTCAAAGGTGGCAGATTACCTCTCCCTCATTGTACATGGGAATTTGAACAAGGACCATGGGATAGGCTAGAGTTCCCAACTCTTCATCCTCTCTAATGGTCTCCCATTTGTAGATCTTTTCCGGCTTCCGACGGAAGATCTTAACATAGAAGCTCACCAGTCCCATTGAAAACTTCTCAATGAACAGCATCACTGACATGATCAGGCATACGATGACCGCAATCCTTACCACCGGCACAAGCACCATTGCTCTCACCTGCAGCCATATCAATCCAATTTGGTCCGGCACAACGCCCCCGACCGATGAGAAGACGAGTTCGAAGGCTTTAACGAGTGACAGTGCAAGAGGACGATAGGCATGGTCTGCATTGCAAAGAAAACAAAGCAGCAAGCCGTCAGGAGACAGTGTTAGTACTTCTCTATGAGTCATTAGAGTGAGATAGATTGGAGTCAGAATCATTGCACCTTGCGATGCCATGGCCTCCTCTTGCTTCCCCTCTGTACAAGCTCTGCAAGAGAAATGATAAGAGAGTGCGACCTCTCTTTGGATGGCTTAAGCTTTTATACAAACTCCATTAACAGAAGCATGAGGATTTAACTTTGCACCACTCATCCTTTGAGGAAGGTGGCTGCATGAATGCAACCTTGATCAAACATTTCAGCTCTTTGTGACATTTAAGCATGTGTCTGAGAAAAAAATTGCAATCATTTAGTGGTGATATGGCTGCAATCTCTCTCCCTCTCTGTCTTAGTTGTTCCCATGAAATGATAAACGGGATGAGACAAACGGAGAAATAACTCAGTAGGAACAAAAAATGTTAGGCTGTTTATGTGAAATTATTTCCTCCAGAGAAATAAGACAGAGAAATTATTTCCTCCATATTCTTCAAAATATATCGATAAGGATGGATTTTTTTACAGGTGGGCATCCTTTCCCATTGTGATTTATTTTTTTGCCCAGTTTGTGGGTTACTTCTTATAAAAACTTTAACAGTCCACCCTTATTATTATGTGAGTTCTAAAGAAGTAATTGAACTTAGCAGGAAAAGAATTTCCTTAAGTTCTCTTCAAAACTTAATCTCAGCGTCAGTTTGAGCATTAGAAATATAACTACGAGGTGCCGCTCCTCATACTATACTCCTAAATGATGCTTAGAGAATGCAATCCTTGGTTGTAGTCTTGTGGATCTGGTAATGTATGATCCTTCATAGTTCTTTATTGATCGCCATTACTGTTCTTGAGAACAGCTATTGAAACATGTTTTCTTAATTCTATCTAATTACTTCCCATTTTTCCTTCCATAAAAAATCCCTTCAAAAGAATTTTACTTCTTATTGCTGCATGTGTTCTTAATCACAGGATTTAGGTGACTAGGATTACGCTGGAGAATTCATATTTTGAATAGTCTGATTTTTTTTTTTCAAGAATGATATTTAATAATATCTTTGAAGTATTTTTTGAGAAAGAAGTAAACCATATCAAATAAAATTAATCTTGTCTTCTAGCAACTTCAGAACTACGACACATATTCAGTCAATTTTTATGGGGCACTAGAAGGAATCTGGAGGATCTCAACTACGGGTAGGTTTCAGAAGATGAGTCACATTGTTGCGGATCTAAGATAGAACTTGGAGGGTGTTGTGTTAGTATTTCAGAAAGGTATGATTATTAATGCAGTTGACCCTTTCGTATAATTGCATCTTGTAGAATGCTATCCATTCCATTGGGTGCATGCAGTCATGGACAAGTACCCCCTTGTAGGCCTCAACTGCTAGGCTTTTTTCATCCATAATTTTGGAAAGTTGTTCAAACTGTATGTCAATTAACTTTGTTTGGATTCTAAGTCCTAGAATAATTAGGGCAGCATCGGTTCCATGGATGTAAAGCTCTCTCCTCGAGCTACTTGCAGCAGTATCCAACGTCTTAGACCTGTCCTCTTCTATGCAATGATCGAACCGAAAGGGCTAGTTTTAGTTAGCCTTCGGTATCCAATGTTCTAGGCAGGTTCAATTATATGAATTTTTTTTTTTTTTTTAAAGGAAAAAACTAAGTGGGTTAAGGTATGTTGATTACCATTTTTCTTCTTCTGTTCCCCCATTTTAAACCCTTGATTCAGGTTCCTAGTTACAGGAAAGATTGTTCATCAGAACATATGCCTCTCCAACAATAAAATGTATGTAACAGTTATAACAGGGTTTCTGTTTATTTAGCATGATGGAATATGCTACTAGGAAGGTTAGTTCAAGTGCCTATTTTCATTTTGAAGGAAGGTTCAGTTCTTTTTTACATAAAAATATCCTTCTAACTCAAGTTGGCAATCTTCCTTTCCCTCAAGAAAAACACAAGTTCACAACCTATGGAAGGAGGAACTGGAAATTATATGTGCCAAGTGGTATGAGTAATCTGGCTCATACATAAGGACCACATAATTTCTGATGGACTTAATTGCCTTTTTGTCTGTCCCCACTTTTTATAAGAAGAGATGGAGACAAAAGAGATTGTATTCAATCTAAATTATAGAGGATTCTTAATTATCACTCTCATTTCCATCCTTGAGTTAGACATGAGGAGGCTCGCCTGTCTTCTTGTCTGAAACCCAAGCATCAATTGTGCCACTCAACATAAGGGATGACAGAAGACAGATCTCTGCAATAGACAAGTTGAGGCACATGCTCACCGTCACCGCTCTTTGCATCGGATCTCCCCAGGGTGATGAAAGAGAATAGTTGGCGCCCCACAAGAGGCCATGTCCATGGGGACCCCTTAAGCAATCACTGTTTATGTCCCCCTTCTCTCTCTCTCTCTTGGCCCAATTATTTTCAAAATCTGTGAAAGCTGTCAGTTGTGTACTAGCTGTATATTGCGAATTCAGAGTCTGAAAAGCTTAAGCTATTGGGTGGAGGACTGGCCAAGGCTTATAAACCCAGGTTGCACCCCCTTATCAGCTGATATAGGACTACGATATGTAGCTGAGCTTCATCGTCCCTGCTTCGACTATAGAAATTCAGAAAATGAATCAAGGCCATGATCAGATGCAGCAACTGTATGGATAACTTTCTTTACCCCTCATAAACAAACTGTCATATTTTGTTCAATGACGATGGCAGGAATCCAAGTTGGTAACATAGCCCACCTTATGATGATAGAACGCTCTTGGTTGGTGGAGGAAGGTGTGAGGACCATGCCAATGGCATTTTGTTGCATAATTGTGTCAAAATCCATTGGTAGCTAGCTATAGCACGTGATGGATGGCTGGCTGACATTAAATGCGAGAGGACATGAGCGTACTGCGACAAATTCATGACATGCATAATTTGCCATCCAAGTAACATTGTTATAGGGACCACAGAATTTAGCATGCATGGTCTAGAAGGGATCTGTAAGTCTGATCAGATCCAAATCAAAGCTTTTTTTCAACCTAGATTGAAGTAAAAGAATGGCTGGAAATGACAAAAGAGAAGGCCATAGTACACATTCAGTCATAGACAATTTTATCTATGCCATGGCTTTGCCATTGGCTTGAAAGCTTTATTCGTATGGTGGAACTATTATTGACGTCCCATATGCTACAAGAAAGGTGGCGTTGGCTGAGACTGCTCTTTATAAGGAGAGATGTAAAGCACCTATCTTTTTGAGAGGTGGAGCACCACAGGATGGTGGTACCTGCTGTTTTTTTTTTTTAACGGAACAGCACTGTTAGTGAGGTCTGCCATTTGACATTTGATGTAATGTCTGTTGGGTTTGGCTGGAGACTCTCAAGCTGCCAACATTTTCTTCGTCTGAACAACACTGCTCTAGAACCCAGCCGCCAAAGAAATACTGGAAATTAGGCTATGGAGCATGTGAACCCACTACCATGACCAGAGCAATTTAGCGTTGCGAAAATTTTAGGAGAGAAATGTCACTTTAGATGCGATGGAAACTGAGGACCAGAGAAAGAACTGACTGATAATTCCTCTCTCGCGCGCGCGCGCACATATATATATATATATAGAGAGAGAGAGAGAGAGAGAGATTTGCTGGCTATAAGTTTACATGTTTGAGTTATCCATCAAAACTCACGTATCTTCCGTTCCAGTGAAAGAACCAAGAAGTCAAAATGTTTGTTATCTTCATTTCTCATCTTTTCTTGAGAAGCTAAACCTGCTTGAGACCATTCACCTTTCATATATCCAATGATTGATTTTCTTTATTAATAAAAAAATGGGGACAATAAGCGCAACTGCATGGATTCGAGTCCTAGTTATTGCTGTCAAAATCAGCTCCAGCTAGAAAGGTCTGGAGAATGTTTGTCAATCCACATGGTGAAAGATAATCTATTTTGGAGTTACAAATCTGTATATAAAAAGAATGGACAAGCCTGTTGGATCGGCTCTGGTCAGACCCTCCTATATTTAAGTCAAGTCTAACTTTCAAATAATAGTAAAGAGAATAATAGATGATCAAAATAGTGTTATCTTGTTCTGATCGGTATTTGATTGAGTTGGAGATAGTCGGTTTGATTTAGATCTGATCAGTATATGACCGATTTAGAGATGATCAATTTGGTTTGGATCTGATCGATGAAGAGCAAGATATCGCCCAAGGGCCGAAGGACATCAACCTGGATGGAACCAAGTAGGAAGTAGCCCTCTTTTTGTAAGACTAGTTAGTGCAGAGTTGCTCATGGAGAAAACAAAAAGTCATGGGGGTCAAACTTCTTTATTACTATACTCATTACGATCAAGATTGAAATCACTCCCAGATCTCGTACTAGCCTAAGCACGTTGGAAGCCCTAGAGCCGACATGGGCCAATCATTAGACAATCAATGGGATAAGTAGTCTTTTCTCTCTCTTTCTTTTATATTTTTTCTCCTAATCTTTTAGATGGGTTGGTAGGCTTTTTATAGAGAAA
Organism: Elaeis guineensis; assembly: GCF_000442705.2. Taxonomy (NCBI): domain Eukaryota; kingdom Viridiplantae; phylum Streptophyta; class Magnoliopsida; order Arecales; family Arecaceae; genus Elaeis; species Elaeis guineensis. Next base: position 10,811,777 of record NC_026005.2, on the reverse strand, counting down.
TCATGATGGATGATAGGAGAGAGCGAACATTAATCGGAGAGAAGAAGAGGAAGAATTAATTAAAAGAGAGAGAGGGCATTAATTAGTCAAATAGGGAGAGATTCAATAAGCCACCTCCATTTTTTTTTTTTCACTTGTGCATGCCACCCTATATGGCTATTATTTAGACAAAACTTTTGGATGATTATTTTGGTACACCAAGAGTTCTCATATTTGCTAGATTCTTTATAACAACCCACATTTTGAATTTATTTGAGTTTTTCACCACGTATTCAGATTGTTACCATACCATATCATATGCCCTTCACTTTCGAGTTCAAGCAATTTTTTTTGGCTCAGACAAAGGAAATAATCGGATTGCAATTAATTAGTTTTATGATCCAATATTTTGAATCTTATTGAAAATAATTAGGTTGGTGCTCTTACCTTATTTTTTATTTTTTATAATGCCTATATTTGATGTCGGCTCGGATCCCCCCTCCACTTGTTGGTTATGATTTGATGTATTTCCTTCTCAAATGGCTGAAACTTGGGCCTCTGCTCTCCTCACTTTTGCAAGCTGGCTCGGGCATCCTAGTTTTGTAGTGAGATATTTTTTGAATGGTCGAAGCTTGGGCTTTCGCTCTTCTTACTTTCGGTGCTTGGTTCCCCTCGTCAAAAAAGATGGGTCGTTCGACTTGCCAGGTATTTAGCTCGACTCATTTCTAGTATGAGAAGCGATTTGTGAGGATCCCCGTTCAGGTTATCCTCTCTCCCTCGGTTAGTCGAGGTTGGCATTTGCTCGATTCGTATCTAATATGAGAAGCATTGGGTCCCTATCTGGGTTACCCTCATCCCTCAGTTGGCCGAGGGCTCGATTTCATGGCCGAGTCACCTCGCATTTGCTACAATTTGATGGGTCCGAGGTGATTGGTTTTGTTGCTTTACATTTAGGGTTGACTCATAATAGGAGAACATAAGGAAAGATACAAGGAAAAGTTAGAGTTTTAGGCCTCCATCTAATACCATTCTATTGTTACAAAAATCCGACCCAGCTTGGATGGTCTGGAGGATGCTGGTCGATTCTAGTGATGGAAGATAATCTATCTTGGAGTTGCGAATTTGTACACAACCAAATTAGTTTTGACTAGACACTCCGATGTCTAAGTCAGGTTGAACTTTGGAATAACAGTAAAGAAAATAATTAATGATCAAAATGATGTTATCCTATTCTAGTCGACGTCTGATCGAACTAGAGATGGTCGGTCTGGTTCAGATTTGATCAATATATGGCCGATCTAAAGATGGTCAGCATAGTTCGGGTATGATAGATGAAGAATGAGATGTGGCCTAGGATGAAGGACATCAATCCGCATAAAATCGACTGGGGAGCCGTCCTCTTCTTGCAGGACTAGCTGGCACAGAGTTGCTTCATAGAAAAAATAAGAAATCATAGAGATCAAACTTCTTTATCACTACACCCATTACATTTAAGATCGAGATTAGGATCACTCTCGAATCTTACAGTAGCTCAAGCATGTCGAAAGCTCTAGAGTTGGCATAAGATAATTATCAGGCACTCGATGAGAGTAGTTTTTTCTCTCTCTTTTTATATTTTTTTCTTTGGTTCTTTTGATGGTTCTACCGGCTTTTTATTGAGAAATCTCGATGGATGATCGAGAGAGAGAGAGAGAGCGCATTAATTGAAGAGAGGGAGAAGAGGCATTAATTGAGAGAAAGAGAGAGAGCATTAATTGAGAGAGAGAGAGGGCATTAATTAGACAAGTGGGCAGAGATCCAGTGGGCCCCTTTCTCCTCTTGTGCATGCCACCTATCTATTATTTAAATAAAACATCTAGGTGGCCATTTTGGTAGATAATGACTTTCAGAATTTACTAGATTCCTTGTAACCACCTATATTTTGAAGTTATTTGAGTCCTATCACCATATGTCTATATTATTATCATATCATATGCTATCCACTTTCGACCCGAGCTATTTTCTCTGACTCAAATAAAGAAAATTATCAAATTGTAATTGACCTATTTTATGATCAAATATTTTGAATGTTATTAAAAATAATTTTGACAGTACTCATATCCTATTTTTACTTTTTTTAATGCATGTATCTAATATTTGCCCAGGATGAAGGACATCAATCCATATAAAATCGACTGAGGAGCCACCCTCTTCTTGTAGGACTAGCTGGCACAGAATTGCTTCATAGAGAAAATAAGAAGTCATAGGGATCAAAATTTTTTACCACTACACCCATTACATATCAGATCGGGATCAGGATCAGATAATTATCAGGCACTCGATGAGAGTAGTTTTTTTTCTCTCCTTCTTTTATATTTTTTCTCTTGATTCTTTTGACGGTTCTATAGGCTTTTTTGTAGAGAAATTAGGGTAGATGACCGACAGAGAGAGAGAGAGCATTAATTGAAGAAAGGGAGAAAAAGCATTAATTGAGAGAAAGAGAGAGCATTAATTAAGAGAGAGAGAGGGCATTAATTAGACAAGTGGGGAGAGATCCAGTGGGCCCCTTTCTCCCCTTGTGCATGCCACCTATCTATTATTTAAATAAAATATCTAGGTGGCCAGGTAGATAATGACTTCCCGAATTTACTAGATTTCTTATAACCACCTATATTTTGAAGTTATTTGAGTCCTATCACCATATATCTATATTATTATCATATCATATGCTACCCACTTTCTATATCTATAACCATGCTACCGAGGGATGGATCCACGATAACACGAAGCCAAAATTTATCTTCTTAAATATAATAACAGGTGTATCACAAATAAATGTAATAATAAAGTTCAATTCAAATATTTAATTAAACCAAAACTGGTTCAGAGCATCTAAATCCAAAGATAAAATAATCTAAGTCTTAAAATTCATAATGACTACAATCCATAAATATAAACTGAATTCCTAGAGCAAAATTTCTAAACTTGCTTTGCTGATCCCCAAGCCTGGATTCTCTTTCCTTCGGTCCTAACCTTATTTTTCTGTATATGAAAAAGAAAACAAAAAGAATATGAGCTACACTAGCTCAATAAGTAGACTTCCGCTTCTTTACCAGATCAAGCATAAGTTTTCTATGATAATGCATAATTTAGCAAATAACAATTATTGCAAAAATAAATATTTCATAGAGCATATAATAAAACAAGTTATAAGCTCATCATGCATGCATAAATCATGTATATTTCACAATTATGAATCGTAAATCATTTTTATCATGTATTCATGTCATGTTTCAAAACATTGCTCAAGACATTCGTGCTAAGGTCACTATTATATCTGTGACAGGGCCATGTTTCTTAATCGACAGAGTTCTTAATTCATGTGTCAACTTTATACCCGCTGGCAGGGCCATGTTTCGTGTGGATGCTAACTCTGGATGTCGACCTTCCCGAAGGGATTCATTCATAGCTATCTGAGAGCCTTTGAAATCATTTTATCTTTTTCTTAAAACATATATATACATAAATAGAAAAATAATAAAATTCATGCTTCATAATCATGCTATTTTTATAAGACATATTCATGAAATCAATGCTCATAATAAAACATGCTTTTTCATATCACATATATCGATCCTTATTTTATGAAAAATTATGATTTCATCAATAGCAATTCTTTACATAAAAGCATGATCATTTAAAAATAAATAAGGAGCATAAAATCCACTTACCTCGTTCATCTTAGATCTTCAGACTTTATTAAAAGAATCAGCTAATCCTATTTAAAATATCAAATCATCATCAATTTCTATTCCATAAATATAATAAGATTAAATCATAAGAAAAGAGGATTGTTGTCCGGATGTGTCGGTCCATCCAGATACCAGGGCAATTCAGGATCTCTGATCCGAGGGTCAGATTTAAGTGACTTGATCAAGAAATCGTGAAGCATAGATCAAATTAAGGTCAAGATCAATCAATAAGATTCTTTAATAATGGGTTTGAAAAATACTTGATATGACCAAATGAAGTTGACATACAGCACGGATATCAAAGCAACTTCAGATCATCTTGTCAGAGTCAATATGAGCTTCTAAAAGATGAAGGGATGACTCGATATAAGATTCATAGATCTTTTTTAGAGAGAAAAAGTCGGTCATGAGAGAGAAAGTAGAGAGAGAAAGTGAAGAGAGAATCTTCGTATCCTTCAAAAGTGGCAATCATGATTGAGATCATCAGAGGTCATATCAGGGTGACTTAATATGGATTAACCATGATTGATATTATCAATTTCGAATAAGGATCGGATCAAGATCCAATCTACTGCACGAATTTCGGAGCAATTTCAGATCATCATATTTTTATCTCAAGTTTATCCTAGGGTCTGTGATGCAATCAGAGAGAGAGAATGACCCTAGAGAGATAAAATCCATAATGAGAGAGAAAGATCTAGAGAGAGAAAATAGAAAAAAAATCTAAAGAGAGAAAATATAGAGAGAAGGTAGAGAGAGGAGAGAGAAAGACTTAAGAGAGAGATGACAGAAACTTTCTCTCACGTGTATTTATTATTATTATTATTATATATATATATTCCTTTCTTTTTCTTTTTTTTTTAGAGAGAGAAAGTAGAGAGAGAAAGAGAGAGAAGAGAGAGAAAGAGGGAGAAAGAGGGGAGAGAGAAAATTTTTCTCTTATTTTATTTTATTTTTTTTCTATTTTTTTTTAATTTTTCTATTTTGTATTTTCTTTTCTTTTCTTTTTTTTTTCTTTTTCCTTTTTCTTTTCTTTTTCTTTTTTCTTTCCTTCTTCTTCTTCTTCTTTTTCTTTTCTTCTTCCCGTGGGCTTCCATTGAGCCGAAACAGGGGATCTCACAATCCCCTGTTGGCCGGCCGACCGGCAGTGCAACCGGCATGGGCGGCCGTCGGCAGGAGGAGGGGCGACCCTGCGGCAAGAGGAAGGCCAAGCCGGTGGCCGACGACGGCCACCGACGCCCACACATTCAAAAGGGACCGAATCCCTTTCTCCAAGAAATCTGACGACTCCGGTCGTCGACGATCGTGCACACGGGCATGGAGAGAAAGGAGGAGAAGAGAGGAAGGGGAGGAGGCTCACCTTCGACGCCGGCGAGACTTTTTCGACGAGCAAAAAGGATGGCACAGGGATGGTCTCTGCGGTGGTTTTTCGACGATTGCCGTCGACTGGATCTCGAATCTTCGGTGAGAGGAAGAGAGGAGGATTCTCCTCCTTAAATAGACCCAGAGGGGGGGCTCTCCGACTCCGATTGGGAGCCGGTGAGAGGAGAAAGAAGACTCCCTTCGGGAGTCTTCTCCTCTGTTTCCCCTTTTTTTTTTTTTTCTGGACTGTGGATTGATTCTAGGCCCAATTGGGCCGAGTGATCACATTCTACCCCCCTAAAAAAAAAATTTCATCTTCGAAATTTAACATACCTTCATTTTTAAATAAGTGTGGATATCTCGTCTTTATATCATCTTCAAGCTCCCATGTGGCCTCTCTCTCTTCATGATTACTCCAGTGAATCTTCACATATGGAATAATGCGTCGTCTTAGAACTTGCTCTTTTCGATCAATAATTCGAAGGAAATTTTTTTTTTATAGGTTAAGTCTTCATGAACTTGCAATGGCTCATACTTTATCACGTTATTTGGATCAGGTACAAATTTTTTTAGTGGTGAAATATGAAAGACATTGTGCACTTTAGATAATTCTGGTGGTAAAGCTAGTTCGTAAGCAACATCTCCTACTCGACTCAAAATTTCAAAAGGTCTAATAAATCACAGACTCAGCTTGCCATGTCTCCCAAACCTCATGATACTTTTTGTAGGTGATACTTTTAAAAAATTATGATCACCAAAGTAAAATTCTAATTCTCTTCTTTTTCTATCTGTCCAACTCTTCTGTCTATCCTATGCTGCTTTGAGTCTTTCCTTGATCAGATAGATTTTTTTTTTCTCTAGCATCCATTTATTATCAGTAAAATCCTTCCTTATTTATAACTAACGTATTTCATAATATCTTTTGATTTAAAGGATTAATATTTCTAATCAATTCAGACCACCATACTTTTGCTGCGCACTCTGATCTCAATTTATCAAATTATCTAAATCTATAAAAAAATAAAAATATCTTTGTATATTAAATCAATCAAAGATAGATCCAACTTTCATATTTCATATACAATTTGGGGTAAAATTTAAGATTTTCTTGTTATTACTATCTCTTAGGTATAGCATATCAAAATTAAATCTTCACACACCTTCTATGTTTGAACTTATTACATAAGCTTCACCACCCCTCAAGAATCCAATATGTCTAGAATTAATTTGAGTTAACCTTCGATTTACCTTACAATCATTTAGACAACTTTCAAACCAACCTTTCTTTGCAAAGAAATTAACATCAAAATCAGCAAAATTATCATATCCTTTATCCATATAGGTTTAGCATTCCAATATTATTAAATATACCTAACATAATATATCAATACCTTCCACTTCATTCTAGGGTCAGCACTTCTCGTACTCAGGTCAACCTTGCTAATTGAAATCTATGATATAACTCGTCAATTCTATTATAGACCTTATATGCCACTTATGCATAAATTTCATCATAATACCTATTGATTCGAAATCAAATTATTGAATCTTTTCTTTTATATCTATCATGTTCCTCATGATCTTAGCTTCAAGTTCACATATCACTAAAGTCACAATCCTGAATAATGATAACCTTAAGCTTAAATACCACTTAAGTCATATTCTCTAGTGATCATAATCTAAACTTTAAATCATTCTATCACGTCCTTAATGATCATAATCTTAAGCTCTGATGTTATCCATTATACTCCACTCGGTCACATCCTATTGATCATACATAAAATTTTGATATCACTTTATAATCTCAATGATCTTAAACCTAAGCTCTGATATTATTCTATCATATCCTAATCATTTATATTATTTATATCATAATCCCAAAAGATTATAACCTAAGCTCTGATACCATAAAATGTCACACCCCAAACTCGGAACATAACACGGCCATGCTACCGAGGGATGGACCCACGATAACACGAAGCCAAAATTCATCTTCTTAAATATAATAACAGGTGTATCACAAATAAATGTAATAATAAAGTTCAATTCAAATATTTAATTAAACCAAAACTGGTTCAGAGCATCTAAATTCAAAGATAAAATAATTCAAGTCTTAAAATTCATAATGACTACAATCCATAAATATAAACTGAATTTCTAGAGCAAATTTTTAAACCTTCTTTGCTGATCCTCAAGCCTGGATTCTCTTTCCTTCGGTCCTAGCCTTATTTTTCTGTACATGAAAAAGAAAACAAAAAGAATATGAGCTACACTAGCTCAGTAAGTAGACTTCCGCTTCCTTAGCAGATCAAGCATAAGTTTTCTATGATAATGCATCATTTAGCAAATAATAATTATTGCAAAAATAAATATTTCATAGAGCATACAATAAAACAAGTTATAAGCTCATCATGTATGCATAAATCATGTATATTTCATAATTATGAATCATAAATCATTTTCATCATGTATTCATATCATGTTTCAAAATATTGCTCACAGATATTCGTGCTAAGATCACTATTATACCCGTGACAGGGCCATGTTTCTTAATCGACAGAGTTCTTAATTCATGTGCCAACTTTATACCCGCTGGCAGGACCATGTTTCGTGTGGATGCTAGCTCCAGATGTCGACCTTCCCGAAGGGATTCATTCATAGCTATCTGAGAGCCTTTGAAATTATTTTATCTTTTTCTTAAAACATACATATACATAAATAGAAAAATAATAAAATTCATGCTTCATAATCATGCTATTTTTATAAGACATATTCATGAAATCAATGCTCATAATAAAACATGCTTTTTCATATCACATATATCGATCCTTATTTTATGAAAAATTATGATTTCATCAATAGCAATTCTTTACATAAAAGCATGATCATTTAAAAATAAATAAGGAGCATAAAATCCACTTACCTCGTTCATCTTAGATCTTCAGACTTTATTAAAAGAATCAGCTAATCCTATTTAAAATATCAAATCATCATCAATTTCTATTCCATAAATATAATAAGATTAAATCATAAGGAAAGAGAATTGTTGTCCGGATGTGTCGGTCCATCCAGATACCAGGGTAATTCAGGATCTCTGATCCGAGGGTCAGATTTAAGTGATTTGATCAAGAAATCGTGAAGCATAGATCAAATTAAGGTCAAGATCAATCAATAAGGTTCTTTAATAATGGGTTTGAAAAATACTTGATATGACCAAATGAAGTTGACATACAGCACAGATATCAAAGCAACTTCAGATCATCTTGTCAGAGTCAATATGAGCTTCTAAAAGATGAAGGGATGACTCGATATAGGATTCATAGATCTTTTTTAGAGAGAAAAAGTCAGTCATGAGAGAGAAAGTAGAGAGAGAAAGTGGAGAGAGAATCTTCGTATCTTTCAAAAGTGACAATCATGATTGAGATCATCAGAGGTCATATCAGGGTGACTTAATATGGATTAACCATGATTGATATTATCAATTTCGAATAAGGATCGGATCGGGATCCAATCTACTGCACGAATTTCGGAGCAGTCTCAGATCATCATATTTTCATCTCAAGTTTATCCTAGGGTCTGTGATGCAATCAGAGAGAGAGAATGACCCTAGAGAGACAAAATCCATAATGAGAGAGAAAGGTATAGAGAGAGAAAATAGGAAGAAAATTTAAAGAGAGAAAATATAGGGAGAAGGTAGAGAGAGGAGAGAGAAAGACTTAAGAGAGAGATGAGAGAAACTTTCTCTCATATGTATTTATTATTATTATTATTATTATTATTATATATATATTTTTCCTTTCTTTTTCTTTTTCTTTTTCTTTTTAGAGAGAGAAAATAGAGAGTGAAAGAGGGAGAAAGAGGGGAGAGAGAAAATTTTTCTCATATTTTATTTTATTTTTTTATTTTATATTTTCTTTTCTTTTTTTTTTTCCTTTTTCTTTTTTTTTCTTTTTCTTTTTCCTTTCCTTCTTCTTCTTCTTCTTTTTCTTTTCTTCTTCCCGTGGGCTTCCATTGAGCCAAAACAGGGGATCTCACAATTCCCTATTGGCCGGCCGACCGGTGGTGCAACCAACATGGGCGGCCGTCGGCAGGAGGAGGGGCGACCCTGCGGTAAGAGGAAGTCCAAGCCGGTGGCCGGCGGCGGCCACCGACGCCCACACATTCAAAAGGGACCGAATCTCTTTCTCCAAAAAATCCGGCGACTTCGGTCGCCGGCGATCATGCACACGGGCATGGGAAGAAAGGAGGAGAAGAGAGGAAGGGGAGGCACGGCGATCGTGCCATCGTGCACATAGATTTTATTCTATATATAATTTAATAATTTTATAATTATTTATACATAATTTATTATTTTTTTAATAAATTTTATTTATATATATTAAATTTAAAATATAGAAATAAAGAATAATAGGTAGATATATATAGAATAAAGAACACACATAGATTTTAAAAGAATGTGAATTAGCTTTTAATAGATGGTATTTGTTAGAATAAAATAAACAGTTCAACTTTTGTTGATGTTGAATATTTTTTTGTCAATATCATACAAAAATTTTTTCGAAAATAAAATTTTTTATGGCATATCCTTGCAAATATTATCAAAGACATCACCTATATCTTTTAATCTTGAAGACTAAATGACAAATAAAGGAAAGAAATTGGGATAGGTATCAAATCAACTTATCTAATAAAAGAATACATAGCATGTAAGTATGTTAGGCAAAGAAATGCTATTGAATTTTGGCATTTTACGTGTTATCTATTTTCTAACCAATAATGCATGAAAGAAATTTCAGTTTATAGCAAAAGACTCTAGGAACAACCTATAAATAAAATTTCTTAACTCTAATGCATACGGTACATGATTGAATTTATGATCTGCATTCTATTCTAGTGGCCGCCACCACTAAGTTGAGTGAGAATTACTAAGAATTCTAGAGAAAAAATCTAGATTAAAGACTTGAAAAATCATATTTTCTCTCCTATTTTTATAGATAAGGCTATAATAGGACATTGCTCAAGAAGGCCATTACCAGTTAATGGACTACCAAAATAGATCTTTGGAAAGAAGGTCCATATGTAGCTTTATGCTTCACAGTACAAACTTACACAAAAAATAGGTAAGAAGAAATTTTTGTTCATGCTAATCAGAAAAAAAAAAAGCTGAGCGATTTGAATACATTGCACTATTTTTACATTGCATTACATTCAATTTCTACTTCCTTTCTCATATTTAGGTAGTTCAATGAGAAATTGGATCCATTATCTTTGAATTATTTTGCACAAAGATGTTATTGAAAAAGCAATTACAGTCATTTAGAAAGCCATTATAGTGAAAACTGTAAAGCCTTTTAATTTTCCAACTTGATAATAACTAACTCCTGATCATCATCCTGCATGGTTGTTAGCATACACGTATTAGAAAAATCAAAAAATTTCTCTTTCTGAAGTTATATAAAAATAATAATAAAGTTTCAACATACTCTTTCATGCTATATTACAGGGTTGTCAACGGTACACAATAAGTCAGTAGTTACCTTGTTGAAAGCAGCTAAACTTTCGATTGGAAGATACTACATAAAACAATAAAATAGTAGACCAAGTTAAATCAAGCAAGATGGTATGAATTTAGCTTTAAGAATTTGAAACAAAAAGTATTGAGCTGAAGCATAAAGATTTTTTTACTATGATGATGAATGTTTTCATCATATGCCAGTATTTATAAACATTAGAAGAACGCTCCTGCAAATAAATAATAAAGAAAGTATTTATTAGAAATTATTACATACTCAACTAAGTACTGAAAATATATTAGTAGAGATGTCAGAAAATACTTACCTATCTCAAATTTTGGAAGACTTCTTTATACACTACATTAGTTGTATTACATGAAATCTTCCCTTCATTGTCACAGATTAATATTTTCAAACCACTTCGACTTCTAACTTGGGATATTGCAACATAAAGCTGACCATGGCTAAAGACAGGTCTTCTAAGATATAATCCAACATGAGAAAGAGATTGACCTTGACTTTTATTGATGGTCATAGCAAATGAAACTGTCAAGGGATATTGTCTACGTTGAAATTTAAAAGGTAATCTTGAGTCTGATGGAGTTAAAGTCATGTGAGCAATGAAGACCTTTTGTCCTATATTATTGCCTGAAATAACTTTGACCTCAACTACATGAGTGCCTAATTGAGTGATCATCAATCTGGTGCCATTACACAATCCAGAAAATTGGTCTATATTTCTTAACAACATTACAGGAACCCTACATTTGAACTTTAAACAATGAGTTGGAAGATCGGAACATTTAATACTATTCAAGAATTCAGGTGTGTGAATATCATCAGGGGTATTATGATTTTCATCTATTTTGTAAATGGTGTTAGAACTTAAATATGTTCTTTCCTCACCAGGAACCAACGTAAGCATAAATTCATTGACCAAGTCCACAATATCATGAGTGGGAGCAAGTATTGCTCTTTCTTGCAAATAGTTTGGATCCTTCATCTTCTTCAAAAAAGATGGATATGTGCTTTCTACAATGGCTGCAAGTGGATTATTTGACTCTTTTATCAAAAGATCATCCGAAATTTCAATGACTGCTTCACCATCATTAGGCCCACCAACTAACCCATCTCCAATACTCAGTATCCAGTCTGAAAATTCTTTTATTTCATTTGAATTAGAATTAAAACCATCTATTTGGAGCTTTATATTTTTAGTTAAAGTCAGCACCTTACAAAAAGACCAAAGATACGATGAGTTGATGGTGGCAAGTACAATATCCTGTCTGCTACCTTTAGGAATGACAGAGAGAATTTGTCTGAAATCACCTCCAAGCACAATAATTTTACCCCTAAAAGGCTGTTCCAAACTATTTGGATTAGTGAATCTGAGAATATCTCTTAAAGTTCTGTCTAAAGCTTTAAAACAATATTTATGAATCATAGGAGCTTCATCCCAGATAATAAGCTTAGTCTTAGCTATCAATTCAGCCAATGGACTTCCTTGTCTAATATTGCAAGTTGAGTCTTCATTTGCATTCAAAAGGATCCCAAATTTGGAGTGTGCCATTCTCCCTCCAGGAAGAAGTAGAGATGCTATTCCACTTGATGCTACTGTGAGCACGATCTCACCTTTTGATCGTAAAGCAGCAGATAGAATTTTTCAAATAAATATTTTTTCAGTGCCACCATAACCATAAATAAAGAAAATCTCACATTTATTTCTAGCAACAGCATTCATAATCGTGTCATAGATTTCTTTTTATTCAGTTGTAAGACTGGAAATAAGCTTTTTGTGCTCTTCAACCAAAGATAGTTTATCATAACGAAGCTCATCATGAATAAGCCAATTCTGAGCAACTAAAAGGATCATCTCATCTGGAAAAGGCATTGGAGGATAATCACGAAGACTTTTACCACTACTTTGAAGAAATTTTTCAATATCCGCAAGTGCATAATTTTTTAATTCATCATCACTCAAATGCAAACCTGAAATAGTAAAAGAACACATTTTCTTTTAGATAATATGGCAATAGCATTAAGTTTTTTTTTCCTATAACCATATAATCACAGCAATAAAAATACAAAGTAAATTTTTTAAGTAATCAAAATGATAAATGAAAAAATAGATAATGCCATACTGTCATGATGTAGAAGAGTCCTTTGCCTCTGAAGGATGTCTTCCGTTAAGTATTGCCAACTGTTTTTCCAAATAAATTCAGATCTTGATAAAGAAATTGACAATAATAACATTGCAAAGAGTCTTCTCAAGTAATTTGCAGTACCCCAAAAACTTGCCTCTGCTATGCCATCAATATATTCTTTGTCATCATCAAGCAAGCCTAATGCATAGCAAGCCTCTTTAAATGAAGGATATCTAACACCATTGATAGTCCTTATATCTTCAAAACACGTGGCACCTCTTACTATATTAAGTAAGATTCTCTCATAGTACATATCTCTACTTCCAGGAGGGACATAAAATACTCTACCAATAGAGAACCCACGTTTTCTTGGAGTTCATTGAAGCTCAGATTGTTTCCATACAAATTTAGTAGGAAATTCTACATAAGTCAAATCTCTTGCTTTCGGATACTTTTTATTGACCTCCATCCATGCCAAAAATATTGACTGATTGATTCCAGATTTGTTTAGAATAGAATCAATTGGATCCTTATCACCAAATACAACCATTTGCTCATCTGGTAGATGAAAGGATAGCCGTTCAACAGGAGGATCTCTATAATTGATATCAAAGCCAAAAATCCTCCAAGCAGCTTCGCATGGAGATATGTACCTACAATCATAGTACATACTTATTTCATCTGCTTCTTCTTGATTTTCAGGACTTCGATAAAAAGCTGCAGTAACACGATCATGGCCTTTGTTAATATATTTGAAAAGATATTTTATTGATCTTGACTGATTGCACCATTCAACATTGATATGTGCATGATACTTCAAGAGAAGATATGGATTATATGGAACGACATATCTATTGTCAAGAATAACACCATTCTTTTCCACAGTTCTATCATTATCCCTTCTTCTGTAAAGAGGATATCCTTCTTCATCAATAGATGTGTAGCCTTTGAACTAATTAGGAAAATGTTTTGAACATCTTCCATCCTTCATACATGGGGAACGTGGATTGGAAGCACCACAAGGACCATGGATCATAAAATTATTCACAAGTTCATATAGCTTTGGATAAAACTCTTGGTCAGGTATCTCAGCTAATATGATTTTATTGATATCTTCACCAGTAGGATATTTGTCCTCAGCATGCAGAAAAACTAAAATATGAGCATGTGGCAAACCACGCTTTTGAAATTCAATAGTGTATATCACTACAAATTAACAAAAATTACCTTCATCAAATATAATGATATATATGTGCATCTTAATGAATTTATCTAAGTTGGATTATGTATTATACAATATGCATGAATGTTAGACTAATGAAGATTTAAATGTATATGATCTATAAGTTACAACTAATCAATAATTTTTAAAAAAAAATTAGAGAAATACAACATGAATGCATATTTACAATTCAAAGACTATTGAAAAAATTCATAAATTTGTCTAATAAACTGGATGTTGGAAAAAATATATGTAAATATAATAAATACATCAGGGTAGCCAACTCACTGGTTCTGACCTTTTGGTGGATGAAATAGTTTCTGAACAACTCATCAAGTACAGATCAAAGTATTAGATATTGCGGGGTTGGCATAAAAATTATTCTATTGCTTCTTTAGATTCATAGTAATCAAATTAGTAAGAATGGAATTCCAGTTATGTTGCATTATATGTGAATCAAACTTGTACTTTGGTCGTATTTTTATTTTTTAGTTTTTATCTGATTTTATACTTTATTCTTTGTTGTTGTTAGTAATTAGATTTGGTGCAATGTCTAGTGAGTTTTCTGTTGTTCTAATTGTTTAAATGAAATATGGTTGGTCTTTGGATGGTTATACATGATAGTTTAATTAAACACTTAAAACTTATGGTGAGTTCAATGTGTTAATCAAATTTGTTTATATCATATTGGGAACGCAATAAAATCTAAGAGTTTAAAATTATTAGTATATTTAGTATAATGGTTGAGTAATGGTACTAACCTTACCAGAGCTTTAGATATCATGAGAAGGCAGAATAGTTATTTTTCTATGTTACTTTGGTCTTTTAGTTTTAGCTTTTATTGTTTCATCAAATTTATTATTGATGAATTTAGCTGTATCAGACAACTTGGTGTTTTAAATATATCTTCTATCTGATCTTGGTTGAATATTATTTACAAACTGAAAGATACACAGATGATTTATTTTAGAATTTTTCCTTTTCATCAGTAATCCCAAACCATTGCTCTTTTTTCTCAATTCAAAAAATGATTTTATAGAGAGAAGAGAATGTCAAAGAAGAATAAAGGGTTGTTTAGAAAATAATTACTTTGGGTTTTAGTCTTTTTCTATATTTAGGCAAGCGTAAGTTGTTTGTATGTGGGGTTTGGAATGGGAAAGTTTTATGTGCCCATTTTCTCTACTCATTCACTACTCATGAGTCAGTAGCTCATCAATTTTTTTAAAAAAAAAAAAAAAAAAGTAGATAAAGAGAAGATAATATTTTCTTCTTTACACAGTAGGTATTTTATTTGTTAAATTTCAAACATTATGATCAAACCTTACCCTTGCCGCTAAAGAATGAACCAAAAAAAAAATATTATTGTTCACAGATTTACTTCTCACCTTTTCAACCAAGTGTTTACTTATTTAAATTTTTGAAATCTATTTCTGTAAAATACTAACTAATAAACAACTGCAAAAGTTATAGAAATGCAATAAAAACTTATAGTTGCCATAGCTTTACAGTTCAAAAAATACATGAAAAAAAACAAAAGAACGGTAAACAAAAATATTGGTCCCATTGAGGTCTGAGAACGGGATACTTAGTCCTATTGATTTGGAGACGTTGGGTTGGGGGCACAAAACACACAAATACTTCACAGAAGAATATGATCTCTAATATGTAAATAAGGTTTATTCATTATATTTCTTTCATTTTGGAAATAGAAAGCATTCAGATTTTATTTTAATTTTGGATTAATCTAATCATGAATGTATATAAAGAATTCAAATACTTCAGAAAAAATATGTAAATAGTAGTATAAAGTGGATGTTGGAGAAAACATGTATAAAGAAGTTAGATGTACCAGCTTTAGCTCTTTCAAAAATATTTTTTTGCTTCAAATCTTTGATGAACTGATTAAGTTTAATCTTGAAGACCCTACAAAGAATGTCTGGACGATCAGCAGGTTTAAGGCCTTTATGCTGAACAAATTTGAGAACCTCTAACCAGTTTGGATTACATGTAAATATAATAAATAGATCCGGATAGCCAGCCCACTTGCATATAGCCATGGCATCTTGATAGTTTTGGATCATGTATCGAGCACCATCAGTAAATGATGAAGAAAGTATTACACGTTTACCTCTTGAAGAAGGATTTGTTTCTCCTCTCAAAACAGCTTCTGTAAGTCCTTTGTACATATCTGCTCTCAAATTATTTTGATGAGATCGAATGTATTTCAACCTCGATGATTCAATCATTATATAGGCATCAACCAAAAACTGATGAAATAACTTCTTAGAATACAATATAGTAGGAGCTTCATTCTTTCTATCCTGAATTCTGAGGCAAAAAATTCTCTCATAGATAATTTTATCCTCTTTCTGGAAGAACCACTATCTGAATCTCAAAATTGGATATTCTCATTATAACCATCCTTCCCATAAGGGAATAGCAAGGGGTATTGTAAGCCAAGATAAGCAGGATTCAATTCAGTGATTCACTTCAATAATCCAGATTGTGTCTCAACTATAATGTCTCTATCACCAGCTGAGCTTTCAAAATCTCCAACAATTAGTGCAGCTACTTCAGATATAGTGGGAATATTATATCTCCTTCCATCACAGCCCCTTTTTTTGATGAGCCATAGTTTAACATTGGACTCGTCTTTCTCTTGATACCTATCTCTAACCATCCTGAATGATTTGGCCAGTACATTGTACTCATCAAGCATATCTTTCAAATCAGTAACAATTTCAGCATGCAATGAATTTGAATCACCATCCGAACTATTTCATACAAAAAATAGAATATATTATTAGGTTCAAATACATAATTATGATAAAAAGAGTATCAAATCCTATATTCTTAAAAAGGTACGTACCTCATAGTCTTCATTCTATTTGACACCTCATTTTCAGTATCATATATGTATAGTTGAGCAAATTTAGGAGATGATCCTGGAGTAGGCAGTAAACTTCCAATCATATGGTAATTTTGGCCACTTAATTTAAAGACAGGGGGACCATTTCTATCATTCATACTTTTATCAATTTTTTCCTCCATTGATGTGAAAGAGAACATCATATTGTATGATCGAATATTCTTCATAAAATGGTTGCTCTTATCATCTTGATTTTGCATAAGAGCCCTCAAAGTTTCAGGTGGATCTCGTAACAAAGGAAGCTGAACTTTTCCTTGTATACAGCATAGGGAAAACTTTGGTTTTTTTGCATTATAATGCTTCATTATTCTTTCTTCATACCACATCAATGCACTGCAAAATTCACATTCCCATTCCGGATCTCCAATGTCCCAATATTCTGTTTGTTTATTAAATGAATAATTTTAATCTCAGATGATATATAATGATTTATTTGTAAATAAAGTCAGTTAATGTGACAACAATGACATACCTTCATTTTGAATAGCAGTATAGTCGATTTCACCACTGGCTGTTTCTTCAAATTGTTTATTATCATTATGTCCTACATTGTCACCAGTATGATTACTTCCTATATATTAAAACAATGATGAATTTATTATGGAAAGTGATGAACTATGACTAAAGAAGTAAAAAAAATTATTAAAGAAATGGTTGGTCAATGGTGAATAAAGTTATAAATAAATAAGCAAGGGTGTTAAAGTTATTACCCACTGCATCTTGTACTACACCATTGGTGTTATTCCTATCTTCAATATTATTGCTTTCACCTACATACAGAAAAATTATCACATTAACCTTTGACTAATGAGAAGACAATGTTATTCAAAATGATTGATAAACTTGTGATAATGAGCCACTTGGGCATAGCTTACGTATGGAATATCACTCAATCAAAGAATAATCTCATAAGAAACTTACAGATTTAACTGACGTTAACAATAATGTTATTGAGAAATACTCAAATAAGAAAGTTTTTGTGTTTACCATTTGAAACATCGCTCAAAGGAGTCCTCCATCTCTTCACTGATGTCAGTTTTGGATTGCAATTGTAAATAGATAAATTTTCTGTTCCTTGACTTGTATAGTTTTCATTCTATGATCACATATAGAATTATATTTACGTAAATTTTCAAATGCTTTATTGTCATAAAGCATGAACATATAGAAACATGTTTACCTTGAAATGTAGATGTTGTTCGCATACGTTTCTCACTCCTGATCATTGTCCTCACTATATGGAATATAATGTATTAATTATTAGGCTATCCCAAAAATAATGATAACAATAAAAAATATGAAGGTATAAATTCAATTTGCAAGGCTCATTGCCCTAACGAACCCATTTTATTTCATCTATCAAGATAAATAGTTTTTAATACATGAAAGAAAAGGATTATGGCAAACACTAAAAATAAAAGTAAAAGAAGTGATGAAAATCAGTTATGAAATATAGATTGGCAGATTTGAGATAAATAAGATACATCAACCAATGAATAAAAGATAAATTTTGATTATTTTATTAGCCATGCATTTTGTAAGAAAAAAAATTTATTTTTCTACCATTTCTCCACCACCCTAGAAATATCCCTCTGTAAAGTCTTGCATAAGCAATCAATATCGAGTGACTTTAGAGAAGTTAGAGAAATTGAAGCACAAAAAATTCATTGGTGATAATGTAGTTGAAAAGTGTTCTTGCACTTGCTTTGCTCATGTTGTTGGTGCTACAGCTTTCAACAACAAAGAGTCAAACCTATTGTGAAGTTAAGTGTTCTCAAGACTATCTGAACTGCTCGAGTTATTGGGTTGGATGTGAGACTAATATGGAGTGCTACACCATATGTATTAAAAATTATAATTTCCACCAGCTTTTTTTGATAGCCATTCAGTACTGCAAACTGGGTTGCTCCATTCATCTTTGTAAGAAATTTCGCAACGGTAACCCTATTTTCCAATCATATTTTGTTTATTTTTCTCTATAAGTTAATTTGAAGTATTTCTTACATATTTTTAACTTTCAAATAAGGTAGATAAAAAGAATGAAAAAATGTGTAATAGAAGAATACTTAAACAAATACTGCAATGCTCAAAATAGCTTTAACATGGTTGGCAATCCTAATGTTGCAGTTTCCTAATGCTAGTTAATTTTTTTTATTCTTCAATCTATGTTTCTGGTATTTCTAAATAAATCTTCCATGGATTTATCCATTTTCATGGCAAATTTAGTTGATCCTTCAAATCTATCCTCGCTGGGCTAGTGTGTGTATGTGTGTGTGTGTGTGTGTTTTTTTTTTTTTTTTAACTCTCCTTTTGTGTGATGTTTATAAATAAATCTTCTCTTAATCTATCCACTGTGGTGGCAACTATTTTGTTATTATATCTCAAATCTGTCAATATATATACCATAAATCTTGGCCAGATCTTATAGTATGTATCTTTCTTCTATAGTATGTATCTAAATAAATCTTCTCTTGTCATTGTTTGATTTTTATAGTCAATAGTCATGAAATAATCTTTTACCTTGAGTAATGCTAACTGTGTTAATGCTATTGATTCCATATGTAACATGAGTCCCTACACAACAATGCAACCTAAAAGATATTATTAAAGTAATATGCTAAATTTAAATTTTGTACTTTATAACTGCAAAATAAGAATGATAAAAAAAGATTTAGATAATAGATTCTTAATACCAGGTAAAGATAAATCAATATCATTGATATCCAGATTCAGATTATGAACATTATTATTTTTTTTCCATTTCAAAAATACCTCTTAATTATCCCCATTAGATTTGATAGTATGTAGCATCCTTCTTTTTTTAATAATGTGCTTTCCAGAATTCATCGGAGGACTACTTTGTTTGAATAAATTATCTTTGAGGAAAGTAGAGTTTCAAAAACTTACTGACCATTCATTTGATTTGAATTCTGAACATTGACATCCATCAATGATTGAGAAGACAATGTTGAAGCAGCCATCCTGTTCAAAACCGCACTCGATGCACATGTTGTAGATGGTAGATGGTGGTTATGTATTTTCACAATTGCATTCTCTAAAGATTTATTTTCGACTCCTTTGGATTTAATGGTACAATTGACTTCATTTGTGAAAGAAGAATGAACTGTATGCATTAAAATATTCACAGATGTTAATAAGATTAACAATAATATTTTTGAAGAATAATAACATGAGAAAGTTTTTATGTTTACCATTTATAACATCATTCAAAGGAATCCTTGATCTAATAACTGATGTCAGACCTGGACTGCAATTGAAAATAGATAAATTTTCTATTCCTTGACTTGAAGGATTTCTAATATCTGAATACATATAGAATTACATTTCAGTAGATATTCAGATACTTTATTGTCATAAAGCATGAAAATATAGAAATGTGACTACCATGAAACCCTGATGCTGCTCGCATACGTTTCTCGCTCCTAATCATTGCCCTCCTCAACCTTCTTTTTTCAGACTAATATGCTCCATTAATGGATTTTCTATGATATCTGCTAGACTCATAAAGTTTTCATTCATTAATACAATCAGACAAATAAAGTCTCAGATTCTCAGGATCTCATCCAGCAGAAAATGTTTGTGATAAAAAATATGAAATCAATTAAACTATTTTATAAAAGCCTATACATGAAGGTGTGGGTGATTGCTTTTTAGGTCATGCATCTACAATTAAGTTTTAGATCTGAAAATGACCGAATTTGAACATAGATTTGAATTTCTGTTGGAGTTATTCACTCTATATTGGAACACTTTGACCATAGATAAGAATTTTCCATACATTTGTTTGTAACATAGATATTCTTTTCTTATTAAAAAAATACAAAAGAATAGAGAAAAAAGGAGAATGTACACATACAACAAAAGAAACAAACTTACCTGAAGAGTTCTATGAAGGTACTCTGTCATAAGCATGAGCAATAGAAATGAAGCATCAGAGAAGAAAAGACACAATACGTTGAGTGTTATGTTTTAAATATTAACTAATTGCTAAAGGTGAAGGTGAAGATGAAGAGTCTTGCTTTTAATGTTTATAAACATGATAGTTATTAGGCTGCTAAATAGAAACAATAGAAGCATATTAACGTGTGACCTTATGACCATCTCATTGGAATTTTTAAAACTGTCCATTTACTATCACAATAGTTTCTGATATTGAAATTATATTGTACCATTAATTCAATTAAAATAAGTAGCTGATGGTTAGTATTAACCAAAAAAAGTTATAATTCCAAAAATGGTGAACATTAAATTTTGCGATAATAAATGGACATGAAAGATATAGATGAGCATATATTATGGCAATTAAGAGTATGGTTACGTATCAATGGAGGAGTCTGAATTGATGTGATGGAGATGAAGAGTTGCATGGGTTGGTGTGCACAAAGAAGCTTATTCTTGCATGAAAAATCAAATGCTGCTATTATTAGTTGCATGGGTTGGTGTGCTTTCACAACGGAGTTCCAAGTAGAGGGAGATCACAGAAGAGCAAAAAGGAAAGGCCATAGCTTCCCAAGGAATGACTTCCAATTACTTTCAGTAATTACTGAGAAGTGTTTAAAACAGCCTAGAAAAATACAAAAAAAGAGAAACGTATACATGCAACAAAAGAAACAAACTTACCTGAAGAGTTCTATAAAGGTACTCTATCATAAGGATGAGCAATAGAAATGAAGCATCAGAGAAGAAAAGACACAATACATTTAGTGTTATGTTTTAAATGTTAACCAATTGCTAAAGGTGAAGGTGAATAGTCTTGCTTTTAATGTTTATAAAAATGATAGTTATTAGACTGCTAAAATAGAAACAATAGAAGCAGGTTAATGTGTGACCTTGTGACCATCTCATTGGAATCTTAATTCATTTACTTTCACAATAGTTTCTGGCATTAGAATTATATTATACCATTAATTCAATTAAAATAAGGTAGAGACAATCAATGTTGATTAGGGTTAGCATACATTAGAATTTTAGCTCCAATGTATGTTTTAGCTTTCCCTTACCTTATTCTATCTACTTTTGGGATGTTGGTTGGTATTGCTGAAAGGAATTTCCAATTTAGTAAATGATGGTGTCTAGAAGGAATCATTATCAATTCTTTTTGCAAGAGAAAAATTAGAAATCTTTACAGACCCTTTTGGATTTTAAACACTTTATTAAATCTATATGGCAAAGATGGTTGTATCATTGTATGAAGATTATAAGCACCTTATTAAATTCATTGGAAATCTTTACGGACCCTGTTTGGATTTTAAACACTTTATTAAATCTATGTGGCAAAGATGGTTGTATCATTGTATGAAGATTATAAGCACCTAATTAAATCCATTGTATGAAGATTATAAGCACCTTATTAAATCCATTGTTGTTCACCTAGCAAAAAAAAATCCCAAAAAAAAAAGAGTTTAGCAAACAAATGACAGGAACATGAGTGGCAGTTGGAAGGATTGCTTTTCTCACTCATAGGTTTTTTGCTCTCCTAATTTGTGTTGGTCTCTTGGCCATGGAACTAAGGATGGTCCCTGGCCTTGGAAGAACAGACATCGTCCACAGGCTGAGTCCAGAGCATGAGCTGGTAAAGGAGCCACACATCCTTAAGAACGAACTTGATTAGTTCAGCATATGTTAGAAGTTTTTTTTAAGAATAGCAAACATGGTCTAAAGCTATTAACTTGACCAAATAATAAATGTCATTATCTATGTTGCCAACTGTCAAATGCTAGTGGGCTTAACCAAGACCGTAGCAAACCACTGGGCTTCTTGCCTTGTCAAAATTGAGGATGATAGGTAGTTGCCAAGGTTTTATATGTTTAACATTGTGTTAGTTATTCACATAGGTGTGAAGTAAATGAATTAAGATTAAATAAATAAAATAAAGTATAAAAAAAACTCTAACCATTCTTTGAGCTTTATCTTTTTTCCTGATGATGTTTGAAGTCCTAACATGACTGCAGATGAATCAGCATATAGTGATTCAAATTTTGAATCAGGAGAACATTATTCTTTTTTTCTGCTTTCTGTTTAATATACTTTATGGTACCATTAATTTGCTTTTGGAGATAATTGAAACTTACTACTATTACTGGTTAATGTGCCTGATAGCAAGTGCATAATTCAGTTGATCACAACAATTAGAGCTTTTGAACTTGTGTCCTGTATCAATTATTTGATAATATGAAGCATACCACAAATACACAATAGATGCTCATATGAGCTTACTCAGAATAAAATACCCATTCTTTTAACCATAAACATGCTTAATAATCATTAGTTGTCTTAAAATATTCAAAAACATCAAATATTCAAGAAAATCCCAACAGAAACACCTATGATTCTACATATTTTTTGATAATAGAGCTAGACAAAACAAAATATTTCCAGCATTATTCCTTCTCTTGCTTGATTTTTTTATTTTTTTGTTACTTGAGAGTTGTGCAGATAGATCTTCATCACGATGCTTTCATTTACTCTTTCAGTAAGATGCTTCATCGATATCTTATTTGGAGATGTCACTTCTGTTTCGGATGAAACCGACTCCTGCTTTTAATGATGATAGGATTCACTTCACTCGTTTGATTAATAAAAATAATTAAATTAAAAAAAAAATAAAGCAAGTTTTATGACAATAAGCTATAAGGTTAAAGATTCATCACCTTCAGATTATCAGCAACTTGTTAGATGTAACATCTAAGTTTTCTATCAGTTGTTCACCATAGTCCTACAATTCTCATGTTAATTAGTGAAATTTATGGTCTAATCCATATTAGGAGAACTAATTTATGATGTGTCAAAGTAAAACCTGTTCAGGCGGAGAAGTTGCAATGAATCTGTCAATCAATTCCAGATTATCTATTATCTTGACAACTATAAATTTGCCAACGATCCTTCATCTCAATGTTAGATTGCTTAATCTGAATCTTAAACAATAATTTCTTTTCCAGCATTTCATTTAGCTCTGAAGGATAAGTGTCATCAAGTCCATCCTAAATAGCATGTAGGTAAGAAAAATCATTACAAATTTATGGTAATTTCAAGATTCATTGAATAGATGTATATTAAGCTGGTGCAAAAATAGATAGTAAATATTACCTCTACTATCCTATCTCTAATTTCAGAAGCAGTCTTTCCTAGAAATTGCACAGCTTCATGATCAAATATTAGAAATGAAGTGGTGCCAGTCTCATCACCCACTTTCACTTGAACCTTGAACCTACAATAAGATTTTACATAAAACATAAATATGAATAAAAGTTATATATGTATAATAGATAACACATGAAGAAGCATCTTACTTTGCGACATCAGAGGGATAAAACTTATCACACTTCTCGCAAAAAAACCTTCCACCAGCTTGTTCCAATTTTTTGGGGCATCTTCTACAGAATTGTAATACCAGCCAAACTTTGTACTATTGCCATTATCGTTGCCAAGGTGACACATGTGCAAGGCTGTAGAAGAAAAAAACTTCCAAATCATATTTATTTGTTTAAGTATGCAAAAAAAGAAAAATTGACAGCAACAGTTATCCATTACATGAAAATAAAGAGTTATTAAAACAGTATCAGTCTATGATTAGATGTTTTTTCTTCATCAGTATATTTCTTTAAAGCATAGTTTTTCCAACATATATAGAGGAAGCATCCTTGGAGGCTAATTAGTGCGGGACTGAGACAACTTTTTGGAGTTACAAAGGATAGTCTGGACAATTTAGCCTCTTTGATTATTTTAAGCACTTTTAGCTCATTATTTTCTTTGCCACTTCTAGGCCTCCTTCTAGAGGATGCATTTGATGCGATTTCGAAAGAGAGTGAGATATTGAGATAAAGTACAATTGAATTTAAATGTTTGCTTTCTTGTCATTCAACATGCATTAAAAGAAATTTGAGTCAAAGATGCTGACTCTAACTTGTAAACTTTTTGTTCGATTGTAACTTCTTGATATATATCGCACATGTAATACACAAATGGAGAAGGAGAGAGATTTTAGATATCATAATTCCTATTAATTTTGAGTTGCTGTTTTGTTTCATATAATGGCTCAACCTCTCAATGAATATGATATGACATGATTCTAAGCTACCCAGTTAGCATGATTGTGGCAAAAGTGATCTGACTAGCATAATTAATTTAAAGTTGGTAGCTTAGGTGGAAGATGGTTAGATTAATTATGGAAAAAAATGAATCGAAGAAATGATTTTTAGTGTAGATTTTTTATAAATTCTTGATATGCAGATTTTTTGAAATTCAAAAAACGAAGATGGTTGTAGCAAATTCAAAAGATGAAGATGGTTGTAGTCATCTAGCTCAAAAATTATAGAATTTGAGTATCTCTCTCCTATACAATAAATGTCATAATACCATAACTTGATTGCCTCAATAATTTATCAGTAAAAACATACCTCAACAGACTTAATAATTTCATCGATGGTCTTCCTTTCAGTCTGATATAGAAAATCATCCATGATTGAATAAGTTGATTGTCTCGATATTTGGCTAATCCTCTGAGAATAAGACTCTTCTCCATTGAAAAGTCTACATGTGAAAAAATATAATGCATATCTTAACATGTTTCTAAACTCATATTTTTTCCTTGATGTAATTATTTGAAAATAAGATGCAGTAATTACTTGTTTCTAAATCAATAGCAACCGCAACATCTGGATTGATCATCAATTTTGTCCCAAAATAAGCATTCGATATCTTAACCTCATCTGCAATTAACAAACCATAATTAAGAAAAAAAATTATGTTTTGAGTCAAGAAACATTTATTTGACTTGAATTAGTAAAGTATGATTATTTAGTTTATTATAGGAAAGAATATTATACTTTTAAATATTTTAACACGATATAACTGTAAAATAATAATTATGGGCCCCGATATTTCTTCCACCATATAGGAATGCATTTTATCCAAATTCACCCCATAAAGTATAGGATAATTTGTTCTTCCTAAAATAATATTGTTTTGAATGTTATTTTTTTAAAAAATCAGACAATCAATAAAAATCAATTTTAGGATAGAAACATTAATGTTAGCCATATTATTGCAACATACTCTAAGTCCTCAAGCAAAATGTCCATTCTTCAGGTTTTTTTCCCTTCAGTTTCACTATCAATTATAACACCTTTTCCAACAACCTCACCAATAATATCTGCAGAAGTATGAGATAGTAATTGTTAAGATCATAAATATATGTTCTAAGACTTTAGTACAATAATCATGAAAACTTACCAACAAAATATGTCTCATCTTTTGCTAAAATAATTTCAGCAAAAGACATAAATACAAACTCATCTCTTGGAATGTTGGCATGAGCACATACAACCACAGAGGTTTTTGTCATAAAGTTCAACATGTACTTATGCTTTGTTGTTCTATACTTTCCGTTATTGTATCCAACAATAAAGTTAGACATCACATAGTCAACACCTTCTTTCAGGATTGATTTGAACATGCTCAACAGTTGCCGCTTGATTGTGGCATGTATCTTTCCTCCCTAATGACATAATGTAGAATACCAAATTATGTGACAATCTCAAGAAAAAAAAGGTTGATAATGAAAGAAGGACCAATCAACAAAATACCCTTTCATCCATAACAACCATCTCAATTTTATTGATTTCAATAGGATTAACATATCCCAGTACTTCCCACAATCGAATGATCCGAACCTTTATCCTCCAATCAGTTTTGTGATCAACATTGATTTGATCAACAAAATCAATTCTGGATGCCATTGTTCTTCACCTAGCAAAAAAAATTTCAAAAAAAAAGAGTTTAGCGAATAAATGACAGGAACATGAGTGGGAACTGAAGAAAAAAAATTTAGAGGTTAAATAATAGATGACTTAAGATAAAAAATATTATCAGCTAATACTTTAAAAAACAATCTTAGATTTATGTGTGTGAATTCTATGTGTAAGTAAAATTTTGTGTGTGAATTTTATGTCTTGGATGTAGCCACAGGATGTCTCTTAGTCCAGTGTTAAGCATAGGTTTATCATTACAAAGCCATATAGTTCGATCTAGAATACTATTAAAAGTTTGAAATGACCAGGTTTGAGGTTGATTTATAAAACTTTGTAAGGTTATTACTCTGTGTGTCACAACAAAAGGTCATAAACAATCCCATATAAATAGATTCTCGGAGCAATGGCTCATACCTTAAATATCAAACAATAGGGAGAAAGGGTTATCTCAAAATAAAAAGAACGTAAAGAAAAAAAGAAGGAAAGTAAAAGTAAGAAAGAGAAGAAGAAGAAACTTGGTTGAAGTCATCAGTACCTGAAAATGAGGAGGAACAGTTATAGAATGATGAGGGTAAGTGAAAGAGAAGCTCTTATTTAAAAAGAGATGGAAACTTGAAGCTTTTTCTTTTTTTTTTTTATGGATTGATTTCTATCTGCTGTTTTAATGATATCTTTATGTATTTTTTAATGTGATCGTGTTATTTCCAATGACATTGCAGTATTTTAGGTATAGTCAAAATATTCAAATTTGAGAATAACATTCTTGTTATAGGGATCATGATCTATAATTATTAACTTGACTGAATAATAAATGTAGTTATTATTGCACAAAGAAGCTTATTCTTTTGTTATAGGGATACCTGGTCTATAGCTATTAAACCAAGTGCTATTGTTATTAGTTGCATGGGTTGGTGTGCTTTCATAGTGGAGTTCAAAGTAGAGGAAGATCACAGAAGAGCAAAGAGAAAAGGTCATAGCTTCCCAAGGAATGGCTTCCAATTACTTTATTAATTCTTGTGAGAACTTCTAAAATAGCCTTAGACGTGCTATTTATTAATTCTTTCCTGTGATCATTTCTAAAATAGCCTTAGATGTGCTATAGTTGCTGGCATATGATTTAAGTGAATCCAAGTTTCTATGAGTGTTTTGGGCCCCTGGGAAAGCTTTATGCTTTTAGACCCAAAATCCAAACAGAGATATATCTATATAGAAAATTCATCAGAAGTGAAAAGGATCAGAGCCCATTACCATCTCTGTCTTCAAGTGAAGGAGCAATGGCTTTTCTCACTCATAGGTTCTCTGCTCTCCTAATTTGTGTTGGTCTCTTGGCCATGGAACTAAGGATGGTCCCTGGCCTTGGAAGAACAGAGATCATCCACAGGCTGAGTCCAGAGCATAAGCTAGTAGCAAAGAAGCCACACATCCTTAAGAACATTGGTGTTGCAAACTTGATTAGTTCAGCATATGTTAGAAGTTTTTTTTAAGAATAGCATTCTTATTACCGGAAAACATGGTTTAAAGCTATTAACTTGACCTAATAATAAATGTTATTATCTACGTTGCTAAATGTCAAATGCTAGTGGGCTTAACCAAGACTATAGCTTCTATTATGCAAAGAGTTTACAGAGGTATAATTTTTGGAGGGAAAAAAATTTATCAAAGAATGACAAGTGGCAGCCATTTAGGCCAGACTATCTTACTTTATATATATATATAGATTTGGTTTTAACGCCTTGGAGCGGTTCGCATGCGGATGAGCAAATTTGAGATGATTTAGGAGTCCGTGGATGGTTAGGACTCGGAGACGCTACGGAGGCTATAAAAAGCTTGGCACCCATTAATAGAAAGCAGACAGCGAGCGACAGCAGCAAGCAAAGAGAAAGCATGGTAGCAGAGGAAGTTGAATAGAATTTTATTTAATTTATTATTTTAGATTCTAGAAAAGGAAAGAATACGGAGAAAGCATTATAAATCTTGATACGTGAATAAATTTCTTCAATTCGAAAATACGATGAAGCCTGTGAATAAATTTTTATTTTTTTTCTTATATTTAATTTTTATTCAATAAAATTATATCTTTATTTCATATTTTTTTTATTTTCTAAAATATTGATCTAGTCTACATGGTCTATATCCTCTACTGATGTGCCGTGATCCCTAGATATGATACGTGCCTAGGAGAGATAGATCATAATAGTTAGATTAAGTTTTATATTTTATAATTAAATTTAGATAATTTATACTCTAATAGGATGAGCCGTGATCTTTTGATACAGTCCGTACCCCTTAGAGATAAGCTATACTAATACCCTAATCATAAGAAATAATATTGTAATATAAAAAAAAATAAATCTAATTTGCATGGTGGGTTCAGAATTTTTGGTTATCTATCTGATTTATTTTATTTCATAAATTAATTTATACTTACAATTTAATTCTTACTATTTTTTTTTTAATCTTTCTACAATCGATTCTCTTTTATTTTTTCTTCAAAAAGAGAAATAATCATTCTAAATTTCTGTGGAAACGATCTTGACTCACCCTATCTATATAATTTAAGTTGATTTTTATTATTGACTGCCTACGATAGCGATCAAATTTTAGCACCATTATCGGAGATCTAGGCACCATCAATTTTTTTAAAAAATAATAAAAAAATAATCTCTACATTGACACCTCATAATTTATTTAAAAAATTAGATACTTAATTATAAAATCTAAAAATAAAATAAATCAATTTACTCTTGACTAATTATCAAATTTGGCCACCTTTTATTCTACATTGCATAATTTCATAAAATATCTTAAGGACACAAATCCTAAATAAGATAAGATAAAAATTTCATCACCCTTTCTTGACCCACAAACCATATCCTGCATATTATATTGACTTAAATCTTAACCTAAAATCAATTAGACGTTGGCCTCTAAGGACTCTCGAGCTCAATAGGATAAGAGATCTTAAGAGTTGGATCGGGTTAGGATTAGTCAGTTTGATTGATGTCTAGAAAAGTAGTTCAAGAACTACATCCCGAAGGAAGATGGTTATTTAATTGATTCCGCTCGTTTATCTGGCCAACTCAGTTGGCGTTTAAGAAAAGCAATGGAGAAGATCTCTACCAACTTTATACTTATCTGGCTAGTTGAGTAGTTAGTTTTTTACCTGGAGTGTTCAAAGGCAACCTTGGCAGTTAGGAGTTGTCTAGATCTAAGGTTACCCTTAGCTAGGATTGACCGCATAACTTGATTACTGACCTATAAATATTAATCCTAATTAAAATACTCTTCTTTATCGTCTCTAGATTTATGATTCTTTAGGCTCTCATGATTTTCTTTTCTCATCTATCTCTTTCTTCTCTTCTTTTAAAAAAATAAAAAAATTATAAAATAACTAAAAATTTTCAAATTTTTTCTTGGACAAAAATATCTGATCGATTAGTGAGAATAGATCTAAACCCTGCATCCAATCCAGTAGACCTTAAGCACACCATGGATGAACCCAAACATGAACCTCAGATCCTGAAAGACCTTTGCTATCCAGTTGGGTCAGCCCAACCCTCATGTATTCGACTGAAAGGAAGCATGGTGATTTATACATGTATTTTTTAAATTTTATAGCAAAATATATATAGATTAAATAATTTAGTCTACAATGCATGCATAAATCAAATCTAAAACTATCATACAAGAAACAGAAACTAATATACATGTAAATCTGAAATCTAAAATTTAGCAAGTATAAATCATATGTATATATAATTAGATCATATCTAAATTATATTTAGATCATATCTAAATATAAATTAAGTTCAAAACTTTATACTTGAGTGTGAATAGCAGATCATCGTATTTAAAATCTATAATAGTTGGTTCTTCATGATGCTCAACAGTCGTACATACATCTGGCCTCTACAGGTATCCACATGAAGCTCTTATGCTGATCGATCTCCTCGGGAGTGCTAGCTCGTGAAGATATCATACTTTGGCTAATCTAAGAGGAACATGAAGAGGAAAGAATAAGGAGACTCTCTCTTTTTCTTTTTGGATCCACGCATCAAATCTCTACGATAGAGATCAAGAGAAGAATCATTTCTTCTCAATTCTCCACACACAAGAGAGAACTTTTCTCTCTTCCTTTCATGTCTTTAAGAAGAACTTTTCTTCTCTAATTTTTTATGATGAAAATCAGATCTAATCTAATTTTTTATAATGAAAATTATATGAAATTCTAAGCTCTAGAAGAACCCAAAAGAGAGACCCAAGAGAGGAACCATTTTTCTCTCTTCTTCTCCCTTTTCTCCTTGATCTAGAACTCTAGGAAGCCCGAACATCCAACCAATTTTTTTTGATATTTTTTTAAATTCTTATGTTAAAAATCAGATCTAATCTAATTTTTATTTTAAAAAAAATATAAAAAAATCTGGAAGAAGAACTCCTTCTCCAAGACTGCGCATAAGAAAGAAGATTCTTCTTCTTCTTCTCTTTCACTCATTGGGAAGAACCTTTCTTCTTCAATTTTTTGCTATAAAACAAACAAAGAAGCCTCTCTTTGACACCTAAGAACCAACAGTAAAGGCTCTCAAAAATCCTTTCAAGAGGGGAGGAGAAGAGGGGCTTCACGTGTGGAGTTATGGGGCATCCAACTCTTGGATGCCCCCTCCTATTTTCTTGGCAACATGAAGAGAGGAGGAATGCTTCTTTTCTTATGAAAGAGAGGAAGGGGTGTGGCATCCTTTGGGGTGTGGGTTATTCCATGATGAAAGGTATGGGGCATGAGGATTAAATAGATGGATGGTTTAAGAGTTGGTTCAACCCTATTCTAAATAGGATTCAAGAATCTTATTCCATCTCTAACTAACCCTTGGACTCAATCCTAACCAATTTAAGAATTAGTTATAACAAACTAATTAATTAAGTTCTAGTCCAATTATGAAACCAATTAGACCCAATCCAATTAGAGAATTAATTAGATTAAAATCCCAATGATCCAAAGATTGATTCTTAATGGATATCAGGGAAGCTATTGATCAATAGGGCTTGATCCAATCAAGCCTATTATCCAATAGGGTTTGATCTAATCAAATCTAAATTATAAATTAAATCTTTTTCATCTTTAAGATCAATTGAAACAAGTCCTGTTATCCAATAAGAATGCATCCAATCAATCCAAAGCCAACCTAATTGAATCCAATTCAATTAGATCTGATCCAATTCCTATTACTCAATCAAATTGAGCCAATTAACAACCATATTGTTAATTAATTGTTCCTCTAATTTACCAATCATTAGTAAATAATTTATTACAATCTTTATATAAGATTAATCATCAATCAAATTGATAATTAAATCCTTCAATAATTCATAATCATCGATTAGCCATTTGATTAGACAGGTACTTCTATGTATGTGATCCCATAGATTCGAATCTAAGTCGATAGCATAAGAATAATTTTTATACTAATCGATGTTATCATCTAACAATAATTTTCGACATTCGGATAGGCCGAATATATGCCTAGCAACACTCTAGAACCCATATGGATATAGTTACCGCATAATTCATCCTTTTGACACTTGATGCTCAAGTACATTAAGAGTTAAACTGTCAACCCAAGAAGAGTGGTCCACATGTGTCTCAACTTCAAAAATTCTGTGACTCCTCATTAGGACTACTTGGATAAAGTTTTGCTGAATAAAATACGGTGACATCGTTTTCAATTTTACTTGAAGCGGTCATTCCATCTTGACTCACACTCAGACTTTACAAGTACTTAATTATACTTAAAAATTTTTCATCATCGAATTAGAATTCAGATTGTCCGACATCAAAGCACAGTGAGTTGCTTGCAAGTCATCGAGATAGCCTCAGATCAAAGGGACACTATACCCATATCCTATCAGAGTAACTCTTGACAGCAAGTGCTTCAGAAGTGATCATACTCAGTGAAATATACTCCTACATATCATCCGTATGCCATACCCATGTCACCACACACTTTGGTTAAGAGGATAATCAATTAATATGGCTCACAATAACCTACCACTCGATACAATTATCATTTTTGTAATAATTGTATCATTTGATCACGAGTAGAATTTAAGAACTACATGATAAATTCTCCTTTATCATTTTGGAAGTAGCTTTAAGGACTTCATCATAACATATAAGTTCTATTTAAGAAGATATATTCTTTATGATGAATCTGTTAGATAATATTTATTATTTTATAATTTATATATATGTATGGAGTAAATCATCTACAACCTAGATGATTAACTTTAGGATATATTTTCAAACAACTCTCACTTGGACTAAAGCAATCAGATTGATATCAAATACCCATTTCCATTTGAGATCATCAAATTCATTAGATCCGATTGCTCTAGTCAATGGGTCGATCAAGTTTTTCTTTCGATCGATCTTTCTAAGATCGACTTTATTTCAATTTTATCGAACAAGATGATAGCGATGTAGAAAGTATTTAGTTTACAGATAGAACATTCGATTTTTTAGCTTGAGCTATGGCTTCAGTACTGTTGTCAATACAGAAAGATTGGACCATCAACAGAGGGTAATACTCTAAGCTCGCTAATAAAATTTCATAACAACAACTTCTTTA